>NC_134887.1:2639502-2642002 GCF_041734735.1 Babylonia areolata
TTGTAATTGAATAATGCGATTTTTTGTTCATGCGAAATTTATTTCATGTATCAGTGGAAGTCGTAATTGAGACATGGTAGAGATTTGGAGATATACATTTTAATTTCACTGAGATCCGGTAAACAGACTAAGAGCAAAATCGTGTGCGTGATGCTTTTCAAGTTATTCCACTGATAGCTGTTAGAATGAATACGGCTTGTTACAGTTTTATATTCATTTGATAAGAGTATTCACTGTTTAGACATGAGTGAGAGGCAAACTCTCTGGTTTGGCGACTTAATAGCATTTTTTATATTATCGACCTTTGACGCGACATCAGTGATTTTCACTGATCATGTTTCTTCATGTCGCCTTGTACGATGTGTGTTGTGTATGTGTTGTTTATAAGTTGATGCACCTTGAAATCGCTGCAAGTGACCATACTTGTAGAGTGAGGAGTTGGTGAGAATGTCACAACCTGTACTCAATTATCTCCCCTACTCTCCTCCTTCTTCTCCGGCACTGACATAGGGCCGTGTGTTTGTTTTCACGGTCGCGTCGCGTCGTGTCGTGTCAGTCATGTCGCGTCGCGTCGTGTCGTGTCAGTCATGTCGCGTCGCGTCAGTCATGTCGCGTCGTGTCAGTCATGTCGCGTCGTGTCAGTCATGTCGCGTCGCGTCGTGTCGTGTCAGTCATGTCGCGTCGCGTCGTGTCGTGTCAGTCATGTCGCGTCGCGTCGTGTCAGTCATGTCGCGTCGCGTCAGTCATGTCGCGTCGTGTCAGTCATGTCGCGTCGCGTCAGTCATGTCGCGTCGTGTCAGTCATGTCGCGTCGCGTCGTGTCAGTCATGTCGCGTCAGTCATGTCGCGTCGTGTCAGTCATGTCGCGTCGCGTCGTGTCAGTTGTGTCGCGTCGTGTCGCGTCGCGTCGTGTCAGTCATGTCGCGTCGTGTCAGTCATGTCGCGTCGCGTCAGTCATGTCGCGTCGTGTCAGTCATGTCGCGTCGCGTCGTGTCAGTCATGTCGCGTCGTGTCAGTCATGTCGCGTCGCGTCGTGTCAGTCATGTCGCGTCGCGTCGTGTCAGTCATGTCGCGTTGCGTCGCATAGCATCACGGTGCCATGCGGTGCGGTGCGGTGTATTGCATTGTATTGTATTGTATTGTATACGGTGTTGTTATGAACTGCTGTTATGTCGAGCATCTGTTTTATTGTGACAGGATCTTCCTCTTGTCTATATCTGGAATGTGAGGGGGTTAGGGGGTGCACGGGAGGGGTAGTACCTCTAGAGGGGGGGCTTGTCACGCTCTTCCGGGAGTGGTTCGTCCTCTGTTGGTCCCCACCGGCACCCAGCTCTCACCTATGGGTCCTCAGTAGAAGCTGCTAGCATGCGGCAGCGTCCAACCCCCGGGCAACGGCTTTGGCAGGTTGGCTAAACTGGGTGAGGGCAGCCGACGGGTCTCAAACTCTCGGTGAGTTAGGGCTTGTCTACCCAAAAATGTGAAGACTGGATCTGGCGGACTCTGCGGAAGAAACCTTCATGGTTCAACGGAGAGGAAGGCGGTTGCAGCAGAGCACCGTGGAGTGCTGAGGGCAGGATGAGGCACATAGGACATCCTGGTCATCCACTGCATCCGTTTCCATCTCCAGTCGTCTTGACCTCGTCTTGCCACTGGATACGGATGGTCTCGGACAAGAGAGTGAGGTCGACGGTGCGCAACTCCTCCTCACTATAAACAAAGTCATCGCGCAAGTCATCAGTCATCCTTCCCCAGCCCACCCACCTCCAGGAAACACTAGATGGTCCTCGTCGATCCCGACGGACAAACCACACACAGTTTCGTTATGGTGGAGGGGAGGAAACACACTGCAACAGATGACTATAATGCAATGCTCGGGGAAATCCTGCTTCTGTTTCGATTGCTCTGTGTCATGAAAAGGAAGTGAGAATAAAGCTGGTTGGTTGTTCATTGATGCAGTCTTCCTGGAACAGCTTGTTCACGACCTGCACGATGAGATTGAACGCGTCATTGTTTCAGTGCTCAAAGGCGGACAGGATTGCGGTACATCTGCCCAACAACTGCGTGAATCTGATATGCAGCGGTAAATCTATCTATCTCCATATCTGTCTGTCTGTCTCTCTGTGTATTATTTATCAGTCTTTCTGTTCAGCTTTTCATTTATCTATCTGTGTCTGTATGTGTGTCTTTCTATCTGGGTCTGTCTGTGGGCGCGTACGTGTGTGTGTGTGTGTGTGTGTGTGTGTGTGTGTGTGTGTGAAGCTGCATGTGTATTCATATGCGTGCGTACACGGGAAGGCAGACTCTTAAACGCTAGAGCACACCCATAAACACACACGCACACACGCCTAGGCACACATGAATACACACAAACACACACACTAACACGCATGTTCGCACGCACGCACGCACACACACGCGCGCGCGCGCGCGCACACACACACACACAGAGCACACAAATCCACACAGACACACTCACACCCACATACACACACGCACACACA
>NC_134887.1:2647002-2649502 GCF_041734735.1 Babylonia areolata
AGTGAAAGAATGTAAGAATGAAAAAAACAAACGAACGAATGTACCAATAGAATTTTTGATAGATGAACACACACACACACACACACACACACACACACACACACACGCACACGCACCTGAAGCACAAGCACACGGAGGGACCTGACCTGAGCGATGAAGAAGGATTTGCTCCAAGAGCAGGACCCTGTGGTGCAGATCATCAAACTGCTCCGCCATCCTGATGGAGGCGTTCAGCACGGCTTGCTTCTCTGCCACTTCCTCTTGCAGCTCCTGTCCCAACCCCCAACATCCAGTACAGACCTATGTGCGTCAGCCATCTCTCTCTCTCTCTCTCTCTCTCGCTTTCCCTCCCTCCCTCTCTCTCTCTCTCTCTCTCTCTCTCTCAGCTCCTGTCCGAACCCCCAACATCCAGTACAGACCTCTGTGCGTCAGTCATTTCTCTCTCTCTCGCTCTCTCTCTCTCTCGCTCTCTCTCTCTCTCACTCTCCCTCCCGCTCTCTCTCTCTCTCGCTCTCCCTCCCCCCCCCCTCTCTCTCAGCTCCTGTCCGAACCCCCAACATCCAGTACAGACCTGTGTCACTCAGCCATCTCTCTCTCTCTCGCTCTCTCTCTCCCTCCCTCTGCTTTTTGCTGATGATATAATACTTCTATCTGATACAGTTGTGGGACTGCAAAATCAATTAAACATTCTAAAACAAGAAGCTGACAGGTTGTGTCTAACTGTTAACTTGGACAAAACAAATATAATTGTATTTCGAAAAGGTGGACATCTTTCGGTTCATGAAAAATGGCGATATGGAAATACGGAAGTAAAAGTGACTAATACCTACAAATATCTAGGATTAATTTTCACAACAAAGTTAAGTTTGAACACAGCATGGACCGAAATGTGCAGGAATGGGAAAAAGGGGGTTGTTGAAATTATTAGAGCTATGCAAAAATTAAAGTCTATTGATCCTTCACTTTACTGGAAACTCTTTAACACACAGATAGAGCCGATGCTCACATATGCAGCAGAAATTGGGGGTATCTACGATAATAAACAAATGGAAATCATTCATACATATGCAATAAAACGTTTTTTGAATATACCACTTCATTCATCTAATCAAGTAGCATATGGGGAAACGGGTAGATATCCACTGAAAATTCGTACAATAATTAAGTGCATAAAGTACTGGTTAAAACTTATTAAATTACCGCCGACAAGACTGTGTAAGCAGGCTTATGATATGTTACTACAGCAGCATGAAGAAGGAAAGAAAAACTGGATAGACAATGTAAAAAATGTTTTAGTCAAAAATGGGTTTGGGATTGTATGGATTAGCCAAGGAGTAGGGAGTGATGTCGCATTTATTACGGAATTTAAGGATCGTCTTATCAACATACACAAGCAAAACTGGCATTTAGACATGGAAGAAAATGCAAGATATAATTGGTATTTTTCGTTCAAAAATATTTTCCAGTCGGAAAAATACATTTCTATAATTACAAATAAATGGCAACGGTGTCTCCTTTCTCGATTTCGATCCATGACCTTAGGGCTTAATGCAAATAGAGTATGATATATTCAAAATAGTGAAAGTGATAGTGTATGTCAGTTGTGTCATCAGGATTTAGAAAATGAGGATCATTTTGTTTTCCATTGTAAGGAATACAGTGTTATTAGAAATGATTATACATTCTTTACACATCCGTTTGCATTAAGACATGATCTAGTAGCTATCCTTTCATCAGATAATGAAGACATCCTATTTTCACTCGCCAAATATATTGTAGAAGCATACAACATTCGAAGGAAAAGATTAACCGAACGATCGTTTTAACATGATAGAAACATAATGCAGAATAAAATATAAGATCTATAACTCAATTTTGATTGGTAAATAACCAAAAAAGGCTCGGCTGCAAAGTTGGATGGTCATATGTACGAATTAATTACTTAGTGTTATGCATGAGTAATATGGAATATGTTGTATTAATGTTGTGGGTGTGAATGTATGAGTGTTTATGTGTTTATGAATATGTACTTATTTGCTTGTTATTTCCCCTTATTTTTCGTTTTACTTTTTTTTTTCGTCGTCTACTAAAATAAGCTGAATAATCCCCCTTGGCACTAGAGCTGTAAAACGCTATTTGCCAATAAAAAATTTGTCATTGTCATTGTCATTGTCATTGTCTCTCCCTCCCTCCCCCCCCCCCCCTCTCTCTCTCTCTCTCTCTCTCTCAGCTCCTGTCCGAACCCCCAACATCCAGTACAGACCTGTGTCACTCAGTCATCTCTCTTCCCCTCTCTCTCTGTCTCTCTCTCTCTGTCTCTCCCTCTGTCTCTCTCTCTCTCGCTCTCCCTCCCCCCCCTCTCTCTGTCTCTCTCTCTCTCGATAGTAGTAGTAGTAGTAGTAGTAGTAGCAGTAGCCTGCCTGCCTACTCATCCGTCGGTCCGACGGGAGACTCCATCATCAGTAGTAGAAACAGTAGTAGCAGTAGTACAGCAGTAGAA
>NC_134887.1:2664502-2682002 GCF_041734735.1 Babylonia areolata
TATAAAATGGACTTCTGTTTCTTGAACGGAACAACAACAAAACGGGCAGTTTAGAGTATCCAACGAAACATTCTGACATTAACGTAAGCGTTGAGCTTTCAAAGGGTAGACACCAAGTCTAAATCGTGTTAATGCATTACGCACCTTAATGTGGTGAGCATATGTCACCAAATATGAACTAATAGAAAGCGACGACTTGAATCAACTATATATATATATATATATATATATATATACAAAACAAAATAATAATAATAATAATAATAATAAATAATGATAATAAAAAAAGAAAACCTATCCCAAGTAGTTATCTCAAAATGCCAGTCTTGCTGATAACATTCTTTCAATCATTTTTTTTCTTTTTCTTTTTTTTTTTTCTTCTCAAGGCCTGACAAAGCGCGTTGGGTTACGCTGCTGGTCAGGCATCTGCTTGGCAGATGTGGTGTATCATATATGGATTTGTCCGAACGCAGTAACTTGCTTAGTAACTTGTTTAATAGTATTGTCTTTATATTTTATGTTAAGTTGTGTTTCTTTCATGTTCTGAGAAGAAGAAGAAGGAGGAGGAGGAAGAGGAGAAGAAGAAGGAGGAGAAGAAGAAGAAGGAGGAGGAGGTGGAGGAGGAGAAGAAGAACAACAGTTCAGAGACCACGAAAGCAAGACTGAACGAGCAGGTGGGTCAAGTGGCCGCCCTTGAGAGCTCCAGCTAATGAGCCCGGCCTGTCATTATACTTCCCCCTTGCTGAGGAGTTACTTCCCTTATGGCATGAATTACGGAGCTTGGAATGAGTATGACGCAGACGATTCCGACTCTGATTGTGAGGCAACCCTCATTGCACTATTTGATGTTTAATGCTTTTTATTATTTATCATGATTATGATTATGGTGATGATGTTATTGATGATGATGATGATGATTAGTATAATCATAATGTAAAAAAAAATGGCGGAAAAGTGAAAATAATGTAAGAAAAAAAGCAATCATGTCAATGCGTATATACGTTGTCTTGATAATGATAATAGTAATAACAAATACAGTATTAATAATAAAACACACCCAGAAATTCTGATAATAGCAATGGTAAAAAGAACTCTTTCCGATTCAAAAACATACTCGAATTTTTTATTTATTTATTTATTTTTATATAAACCTGTTTGAGGTAGCATGGTTTCGTTTCTGAAATGTTTTCATGAAAATCCACTTGAGGAAGAAAAATAAAAAGAACATCAAGAAGTACAAAATTCCGAAATAACATGATTTAGGGTTCGGATGTCCATCATTTGTGACTGTAGCTTAAGCCTTTAGCTGCAGAAAATATCCATCGGTTATTGTGTTCACGTCATACTTTGGTGACTTCATTATGTGAAATGTGTTTGTTTGCTTTCTTAAATAAAAAGAAAAGAAGAGTCGAGAACGAGGACAGGAAGACAGAGAACAGGAAGACAGAGGACAGGAAGACAGAGCACAAGAAGAGGAAGAAGACAGAGAACAGGAAGACAGAGGACAGGAAGACAGAGAACAGGAAGACAGAGGACAGGAAGAGGAAGAAGACAGAGAACAGGAGGACAGGAAGACAGAGGACAGGAAGAGGAAGAAGACAGAGGACAGGAAGACAGAGGACAGGAAGACAGGAAGACAGAGGACAGGAAGACAGAGGACAGGAAGACAGAGCACAAGAAGAGGAAGAAGACAGAGAACAGGAAGACAGAGGACAGGAAGAGGAAGAAGACAGAGAACAGGAGGACAAGAAGACAGAGGACAGGAAGAGGAAGAAGACAGAGAACAGGAGGACAGGAAGACAGAGGACAGGAAGACAGAGGACAAGAAGAGGAAGAAGACAGAGAACAGGAAGACAGAGAACAGGAAGACAGAGGACAGGAAGACAGAGAACAGGAAGACAGAGGACAGGAAGACAGAGCACAAGAAGAGGAAGAAGACAGAGAACAACACAAAAACAAGAAGAGGGCAAAGTATGTGCCTACATCAGAAGACGGTCAAAAATGACGAACAGAATATCAAAACACCACAAGACCGAGAATAAGAACCTTCTTCTTCTTCTTCTTTTCCTTCTTCTTCGTTCGTGGGCTGCAACTCCCACGTTCACTCGTATGTACACGAGTAGGCTTTTACGTGTATAACCGTTTTTACCCCGCCATGTAGGCAGACATATTCGAATAAGATCCAAATGTTGCCCTGCCACACATGGTAGTCAAAACAAAACCAGGTGCTCTTTTTGCCAAAATGGTAAGGACGCCATTGACAATATCTTTTGGAAATGTACACATGCAACCGTTGTTCGGGAGCAGTTTGAGTTTCAGTTTCAGTTTCACTTTCTCAAGGAGGCGTCACTGCGTTCGGACAAATCCATACACGCTACACCACATCTGTTGAGCAGATGCCTGACCAGCAGCATAACCCAACGCGCTTAGTCAGGCCTTGAGTGCATGCTTACATATTTGTGTACCTATGAAAGTGGATTTCATTTTACGTAATTTCGCCAGAGGACAACACTCTCGTTGCCATGGGTTCTTTTTCAGTGCGCCAAGTGCGTGCTGCACACGGGACCTCGGTTTATCGTCTCATCCGAAAGACTGGACGCTCAGTTTGATTTTCCAGTCAAACTTAGGAGAAAGGGCGAGAGCGGGATTCGAACCCACACCCTCACGGACTCTCTGTATTGGCAGCTGAGCGTCTTAACCATTCTGCCACCTTCCTCCTGGAGCAGTTTGAGCAAGTGATTAATAAAAAAACGAAAAGACATATTACATCGTTCTTCCAAGCTGAGACAATTGCATTCAAAAGAAATGATACTGATTGTTACCAGCTTTTTTTCTTCTTTCCTGTAAAACTGATGCAATAAAATAATTCAGATAATAATTTTATTTTATTCTATTTTTTTAAAGAAGACAAAGTGGAAGACGAATGTGAGCGAGAACAGGATGGCTCAAAGCAAGAAGAAGAAGAAGGAGGAGGAGGAAAAGGACAAGAAGAAAGAAGAAGAAGAAGAAAATACTGGGAAAAACATGAACAAGATGACGAAAAGGTAAAAACTATGAACAACAACGACGACGACAACAACTTCGTGAGAACAGCAACAACACTAACGACGACAACAATAACAGCAACAACAACAACGACGACGACAACAATAACAGCAACAATAACAACGACGACAACAATGATATCAACAACAACGACGACAATAACAACAACGACAACAATAACAGCAACAATAACAACAACGACAACAATAACAACAACAATAACAACGACGACGACAACAATAACAACGAAAAGAATAAGGAAGACCATGAAACACAAACACACACACACACCATAAAACTCACCACCAGCACAACTGAACCGCGGAAGATAAAAAGTTACCCGGTCCCTCCGAACAGACATAAGTAAATGACGTCGCTGGTCACACACACCCACACACACACACACACACACACACACACGGCACACAGAGAGAGAGAGACAGAGAGAGGGAGGGGGGAGGGGGTATACAAGTAAAGGTGGTCAACATGAGAGTGTCCCCCAACCTCCCCCACCATTCTCACAAGTGCCTGGGCCACTTGACACGGCCGAGAGAACGCTCCATCCCTCTCCGAGCCCCACGCTCACGCGCAGCAGTGAGGGTGTAAACCTAACTTCCTACCCCCCGTCCCCATTTCTGTCCCCAGTCAGTTTTATCTCCCCCTGCCCCCTTCCAGGGTTCGTTTTGACCAGAACACATAACAGTTGCTTGGTTCTCTCCTCTTCCTCCTCCTTCTTCTATTATTATTGCTACTATCATTATTATTTTCATTATCATCACTATTATTATTGTTATTGTTGCTGTTGTTGTTATCAGTAGAAATAGAGTTTGTAGTAGTGCTTTCGTCGTCGTCATCATCATCATCGTTAATCATATCATTATTGTTGTTGTTGTCAATGTTATCATCATCGTCGTCGTCGCCGGAGGTTATCGTCATCACTATCATCGTCGTCGTCGTCGTCGTCGTCATCATCACACCATCATCATCGCCAGCAGCAGGATCATCATCATCATCATCATCATTATTATCATCATCATCATCGTGTTTGTTGTTGTTGTTATCATCATTATCATTATCATCAGCATCTTTGTCACTTTTATTTTATATTACTATCACTATCATCATTATCATTGTTGTTGTTGTCCCTGTTTCTGTAACGACGAAAGGGCACCACACACGGCCATACCTTCCTTCACGTCCACACCCTAACATGCCTAAAAATGGGGCGAAGGGCGGGTGAACCATGCCTAAAAATGGGGAGGGGCGGGGACAAAGGGGGGTGAACCATACCTAAACATGGGGAGGGGCGGGGCCCAAGGGGGGTGAACCATACCTAAAAATGGGGAGGGGCGGGGCCAAAGGGGGGTGGGGGTGAAACCTAAAAATGGGGAGGGGTGGGGCCAAAGGGGGTGAACCATACCTAAAAATGGTGAGGGGCGGGGCCAAAGGGGGTGGGGGTGGGGTGAGCCATGCCTAAAAATGGTGAGGGGCGAGGCCAAAGAGGGGGGGAGGGGGAGCCATGCCTAAAAAATGGTGAGTTGAATTGAATTGAATTCAATCGAATTATATATTGTAGATAACTTTTTTTTTCAAAGGTATGTAATCATTGTATACATGTGCATGTGTACATTACTACATGCATGTATATGGATGTGTATTCAGTGTGTGCGTGTGTTTATGTAAGTGTGTGCCTGCCTATGTGTGCGTATGTGTTAGGGTAGCTGTTAGATACACATGTATGTTAAAATGTATGTATGCAGCGTGTGTGTAGTCACATTTTGGTGTGTGTATGTAACATAGATGTAATGTTTTATGTTAACAAAAGCGTTTTTGTAAAGCACCTGGAGCAGATTTCTGGATAGTGTGCTATGTAAGTATCCATTATTATTATTATTATTGTGTGTGTGTGTGTGTGTGTGTGTGTGTGTGTGTTATTTATTTATATATTCATTATTTTAGGGGTGATGCGAGTGAGGCCTGGATCTATGCATGGGGGATGAGGGTGTGGGCGGGATGATCTTCTGAACATTACGGCGACGGAATATGTTTTCTGTCTTTCATCAACGTTGTTTTCTTTCTTGGTATTATTTATCCATTTTCAAGAAAACAAACGCAATTTTGAAACGAATAGATGTTTTAAGCGAAAACAACTTCCACTCTTGAAAAGTATTGAAGGAAACAGATCTTTCTTTTGGAAGAAAAATAAGTAAGGGGGAGGGGGATAGAAAAAAAATGTTTCCGCTGGGGCTCGAACCCAGGACCTTCCGCGTGTTAGGCGGATGTGATAACCACTACACTACGGAAACAACTGACGTCAAGTTGATTCTCTTAATACTTAACCCATAATTTCGTTCTACGCAGGTTCCTTTCGATCGATTCGTGGTATCATTTCCCACAGTTTTTCACTATTTTTCTGCCTCCTCTTTTCAGATTATTTCATTTCCTTAAGTGTTTGCTTTGCACAAACTTTTAACTGACGTAAATCCCCTTTTCAGGCGAATGTCGACATTTATCAGATTACTTCCCTTGCAGAAGCAGTCTCCGTCTCGGCACAAACAGATAAAAACTTGTGTGTTCGACGCCACGGACTCCATTGTCAGCCGTCACAAACACATACGGTTTGTGTGTTTGTGTGTGTGTGTGTGCCGGGGCTAGTGTGCTTTCTGTGTGGTGTTTGGCCTGTGAGCATTACTTTGTGCTTTCATATCTGAGACCGCATACTGGTTGTACATCTGGTGTGTGTGTGTGTGTGTGTGTGTGTGTGTGTGTGTTGTTTATTTACACATTTATTAATCTTTATCATTATTGTTATCCATATTATTTGCATCCCTAATTTTTTCGATATTTTATTTTATGTCATTTATTTATCTATCAGTATGTGTTTTTTTTTTTTTTTTTATTTACCAACTACTTTATTATTTTTGGTTATGTTATCCATTTCTCAGTTCAGTTACTCAGTTTATCTTTACTCACTATGAGTCATATCCATTTATCAGTTCAGTTACTTATCTTTACTTACTAGTCTTGTTTTTGTTTCATTTCTTCTTCTTTTCAAGTTCTTCAAGGCCTGACTAAGCGTATCACTGAGTAGCTCAACTGAGGAGGCGTCACTGCGTTCGGACAAATCCACATACCCAACACCACATCTGCCAAGCAGATGCGTGACCAGCAGCATAACCCAACGCGCTTAGTCAGGCTTTGAGAGACTAAAAAAGAAAAAAAAAAGGGGGTAAATGAATATCTTAAAAAAAAAAGAAAGAAAAATATATATATATATATATTTTTTAACAGTACAAAGAAAATGATAACTGAGGTCACTGAGGTATGGTGGTGACATGTTTTTGTGTACTTTGAACATGAGGACCATTTTATTGTAGTCGAATTGCTTGTATAGTGGTAATATTTCCAGTTTTCTTAATTTTCATCTGTTGATAGGGAATGGTCAGGTAAAATAAGTTTAGCTGCTCGTCTATGCAATGAGTTAACTTTTTAAATTTTTTTATTTTACTTTTTTTTTAAAGCTGGTTGTGACTGGCATTGCTCCAGACTGTAGATGCATAATTGACATGAGAGAATGGAGCACATTTATCCTCGGCATCATATTCAATTTTCAAAGAAACAATGGTATATGTCGTAATAAGTCGTCATCGCTTAAATCAATCTCGCTTAAATTGTCTCATCTTGTTAGTCAACACAGTTACTTGGCCCTTGCCAGGAGCCTTCATTTTCTCAGTAAATTTTCCTGCCTTTGTTTTTCTCAGCACATGTGGTGTAGCATATATCGGTCAGTCCACATGCTTTGTCACCTTGAAACTGTAACTGAAGCTGGTGTGCATGTGTCATTTGTCAACAGGTCACAGACTGTAACTGGTGTGCACGTGTCGTTTGTCAACAGGTCACAGACTGTAACTGGTGTGCACGTGTCGTTTGTCAACAGGTCACAGACTGTGACTGGTGTGCACGTGTCGTTTGTCAACAGGTCACAGACTGTAACTGGTGTGCACATGTCGTTTGTCAACAGGTCACAGACTGTAACTGGTGTACTAAAGCTGGTGTGCACATGTCGTTTGTCAACAGGTCACAGACTGTAACAGGTGTACTAAAGCTGGTGTGCACATGTCGTTTGTCAACAGGTCACAGACTGTAACTGAAGCTGGTGTGCATGTGTCGTTTGTCAACAGGTCACAGACTGTAACTGAAGCTGGTGTGCACGTGTCGTTTGTCAACAGGTCACAGACTGTAACTGGTGTGCACGTGTTATTTGTCAACAGGTCACAGACTGTAACTGAAGCTGGTGTGCACGTGTCGTTTGTCAACAGGTCACAGACTGTGACTGGTGTGTATGTGTCGTTTGTCAACAGGTCACAGACTGTAACTGGTGTGCACGTGTCGTTTGTCAACAGGTCACAGACTGTAACTGGTGTGCACATGTCGTTTGTCAACAGGTCACAGACACACACCCATGAAAAAATGGAACAGAGAGACAGAAAGAGACAGCGAGAGGCACAAACATACACACACACACACACACATGCCTGGATACACCCCCCACACCCAAACACACACTGACACATGAACACCCCAGCCCCGCCCCCTACCACCCAAACACTCCCAAATCTCCAAAATCACACAAACGTCGACAAGACTCAGTAATAAAAGTTTATTCAATTCTTAAATGAGACTAGACAGCTTGACTTGCAAGTAGGTATACACTAAAAAGTACTGAGGGGTAGGGGGAGGGGGAAAAAAGCATGAAATATGAATAACATCTTTAAGTACTGTAAACATGATTACTGTTGAGACATACATATTCTTGTATATATAAAACACAATCTCAAAAAAGAGGGAGAGAAGGGTGGTGGGGGTATGGGTACATCCAATACACTGTCTACACAGCCTTCATGCAAACACATCATAACTACATTCCACAATACACACAAAGAGACAACAATGTACTCGCATGCACCATTGCATAAGCTCTCTTTTATATATATATATATATATATATATATATATATATATATATATATATATATATATATATATATATATATATATACAGTTTACATGCATAAACTGTTGTTATTAAACTAATAATATCCTGCTCGGTTTTGGAGTAACCAAAGCAACAATAAAATAAACGACTTGCAACAAAACGTCATTCACAAAGCAATTTAAAAAAAAAAAGAAAAAGAAAGAAAGAAAAAAAAACAAAAAAACCCCCAAAACCCCCCATAAAAACCCTTCTGTAAATAAACTGACAAAACAAATATTTCTCTTTCCTTTTTTCGCCTTAGAACGTGAAGAAACTGACAGTGACAGAAAAACCAAAAAGCAGAGCGGAAATGGGGGGGAAGAAATGAAGGAAAAGTTCTGTTATCAAAGGGGGAACAACAGAAAGACAGGTGGAGGAGGCGGGGAAAGGGGTGAGGGGGAAGGGCCTGAAGAGAAGGTTGGAAGGAAGGAAGGAAGGGAGGAAGGACATAAAGAAGGAACTGGGTGAAGACATGTGAAAAGAAGACACAGGAAAAAAAAAGGAGGGGGGTGGGGTGGTGGGGGTGGAAGAAACAATAGCATGATGGAAACAAATTACAAAAGAAAGCAGCAGAACGATAAATAAAAAATAAAAATAATAAAAACAAAAATAGAAATAAAAAATAAAGAAAGAAGGAGCACACACACACACACACAAAAAAGGGAAAGAAGGAGCAGAAAGATAATAAGAAAAGAAAGAAGAAAGATAACCTTACACAAAAAAAGAACAAATAGAAAGACGACAGAAAGGAGCAAAAAAAAAAAAAAAAAAAAAAAAAAAGTCAGTATGCACGTCTGGTTACGAGTGCTGCTCAATACACTGGCTGGATACAGCGCTGTGAGCCAGAAATTCATGATCACTTCACCCTGCCCCCCCCTCCAAGGCAAAAAAACCCAGCCAACCAACCAAAAATACAACATCTACAAGTCCCCAAGTGATTCTTAACTTTTCAGGAAAGCAAAAACAGAGACACAAGAATGAATAAATAGAGACGAGAAAGAGAGAGAGAGAGAGAGGTGCATGTATTTAGATAGGTGCATGTGTGAACGAGAGAGAGAGAGAAAGAGTGAGAGCGAGGTGTGTGTGTTTAGAAAGGTACATGTGTGAATGAGAGAGAGAGAAAGAGAGAGAGAGAGAGAGAGGTGCGTGTGTTTGAGAAAGTTGCATGTGTGAATATGAGAGAGAGAGAGAGGTGCGTGTGTCTGAGAAAGGTGCATGTGTGAACGAGAGAGAGAGAGAGGTGCGTGTGTCTGAGAAAGGTGCATGTGTGAACGAGAGAGAGAGAGGATGCATGCGTTGGAGAAAGGTGCATGTATGAATGAGAGAGAGAGAGGTGCGTGTGTCTGAGAAAGGTGCATGTGTGAATATGAGAGAGAGAGAGGATGCATGCGTTGGAGAAAGGTGCATGTATGAGAGAGAGGTGCGTGTGTCTGAGAAAGGTGCATGTGTGAACGAGAGAGAGGATGCATGCGTTGGAGAAAGGTGCATGTATGAATGAGAGAGAGAGAGAGAGAGGATGCATGCGTTGGAGAAAGGTGCATGTATGAAAGAGAGAGGGGGAGAGAGAGGTGTGTGTGTCTGAGAAAGGTGCATGTGTGAATATGAGAGAGAGAGAGGATGCATGCGTTGGAGAAAGGTGCATGTATGAAAGAGAGAGAGAGAGAGAGAGAGGTGCATGTGTCTGAGAAAGGTGCATGTGTGAATGAGAGAGAGAGAGGATGCATGCGTTGGAGAAAGGTGCATGTATGAATGAGAGAGAGAGAGAGAGGTGCGTGTGTCTGAGAAAGGTGCATGTGTGAATATGAGAGAGAGAGAGGATGCATGCGTTGGAGAAAGGTGCATGTATGAATGAGAGAGAGAGAGGGAGGTGCGTGTGTCTGAGAAAGGTGCATGTGTGAATGAGAGAGAGAGAGAGGATGCATGCGTTGGAGAAAGGTGCATGTATGAATGAGAGAGAGAGAGAGAGAGAGAGAGAGGTGCTTGTGTCTGAGAAAGGTGCATGTGTGAAAGAGAGAGAGAGAGGATGCATGCGTTGGAGAAAGGTGCATGTATGAATGAGAGAGAGGGGATATATGTGTTAGAGTAATGATGGAAGATAAAAACCATATATTATCCCCTGACTGTAGTATCTATCATGTTACCTTTACATAAACAATTTAATTGTATAAAAAAAAAAAGTCATATAATGACAACACTCTTTAAAAAAAAAAAAAAAAAAAAAAGGAATAAATTTAAGAAAGGAGAAAAGAATGAGTCTCCTCAAATACGATATCTTGAAAAACCGCTATTCACCTCTCTTGCACCTGTAAAGATTCACCCCCTCCCCCTTCTCCTCCTATCTCAGTTATTAAACATTTAAATCCCTCACCAACCTTCCCCTCCCCCTGAGTCCAAAGTTACGAAAAGGTCTCCTATTTACCTCCAAACGTACAATTCATTGCCAAACATAGCACAAGTGAAGCAACAAATACACAAATAAAAAAAAAAATCCAAGCCATGCAAATCAAGAAGACTGAATGTATACATACCAACATTTCATTGTTCATGCGCATTTCAACACTACTCTGTATAAAAAAAAAAAAAAAATTATAAAAAAAAGGCATTTCAACAAAACATGGTCATAGTACCAGCCACTGTGGTGAAGTGGTTAGCGTCACAGACTGACGACTGGGAGGATGTGGGTTCGAGCCCCATCAGAGGTGGGCTATTGGCCAGTTTACCGTGCTATGGGCTTCAATGGGAAGACTGGGACCACACAGTCGAGGGGATATCAACTTCTTTCAGAAGTGTTGCTGGAGTCTCCTGACCAACTACCACATGCGTCTTGTGTCTCTTGACTCCGGGGTGTGTTGCGAGAGAGCTCATTCTTGTTATTTAGTCCCAAAACCCAAACGGACCCCAACAACGGGCATTTTCAGCACCCCAGCCACCACCATCATCATCAAAATAATTCAGGGGCACAAAAAATATATATATAAAAAACAACCACCAAACAAAAACATGGTCGAAATAACACAGCTCAGCATTAAACCTAACCTACTCACAAATATGTATATGCATATAATTTTATGTATAAATATATACATAAAACAAGTCATGCAATCAAACATACAAGAAAAAGAAGAAAAAAAAGACACTGATGAAAAACGTACCATGGGATGGGAGAAACGGTAAATGTATACATGTGTGTATAAAACTCACTTTGTGGAGTACAAACATACCAAGAACTGGTGTCACTGTCCATGAAAACCTGAACGGGCTGCCATGTGGAAGGGGGTGGGGCGTGGGGGTGGGGGAAAGAAGAGAGACTGGTTGATTCATTGCCAGTTTATTGACAACAGCTTCTTTCGCTGTCATGCCGTGGGGGTGGGGTTGGGGTGGGGTGCACCATTTATGCAAATGAAAAAAGAGGAAGGACAAAGAATCACAAACAACAAGGCGTCCACACTATGCCTGAAGCTGGAACAAACGAACATTACGTTAACAACAGAGAGAATCAAACCAATGGAGGAGAACAAAAACAAGTGGAGTAAACAGCCTCAAAGGTCAATGCTCATTCACAACAAAGCTCTGCTTCTTTTTCTTTGTTCATGGGCTGCTACTGCCACGTTCAATCGTATTTACACGAGTGGGCTTTTACGTGTGACTGTTTTTACCCCGCCATGTAGGCAGCCATACTCTGTTTTCAGGGGTGTGCATGCTGGGTATGTCACTATTTCCACAACCCACCGAACGCTGACATGGATTACAGGATCTTTAACAAGTGCACCTGATCTTCTGCTAGTGTATACACAAAAAGGGGGTTTAGGCACATGCAGGTCTACACATATGTTGACCTGGGAGATGGGAAAAATCTCCACCCTTTACCCACCAGGTGCCGTTACCGAGATTCAAACCTGGGACCTTCAGACTGAAAGTCCAATGCTTTAACCACTTGGCTGTTCCGCCCGTCAAAAGAAGTGCCAGCCTGTCATCTGACCGTCGGGGACAACTGAAAAGACTCTCTCCCCTTGTCCACTGGACGGCCAGCTTTGGCCCCTAGTCGGTGAAATCGTGACAGGGCGGTCAGCTTCAGTGCAGACCATCACGCTTCCCCCTGCCCCAGTTTCAGTTTCAGTAGCTCAAGGAGGCGTCACTGTGTTTGGACAAATCCATATATGCTACACCACATCTGCCAAGCAGATGCCTGACCAGCAGTGTAACCCAACGTGCTTAGTCAGGCTGTGGAAAAAAAGAAAAAAAGAAAAAAAAAGTGAATAAATAATAGATAAATACATTTAAAAAAAAAAAGAACTACTACTACTAATAATAATAATATGTGTAAGGCGCAAAAACTTGATGAAGTCAACTATAAGCGTACATAAATAAATAATTAAATAATAATAATTATAAAAAAAAAGAAAAAAAAAGTAGTAATAATAATAAAATAAATAAATAAAAAAGACAACAATGATGATAAATAAGCAAATAATTACGCATAACAGATATGCACCAAACATGCAGTTTCACAGATATGAAAGCACAGTCAAATAGACATAAACGTACATGAGCCCCTGCCCCATCTTAAACACCTCTACCCTCCCTCCCTCTCTCCCCAGTTTTTACTTTCCTGTCACACATACTACTTATACGTAACGGATAATGTCTGCCGAAACAAATTCACTCGAAAGTGAAAGTACATTGCTCCAAACACCAGAATTGGCAAGAATCATGCTTGGTTTCAAATTCAGGTTTAAGCTCCCCTGAAGAACAACAAACATTGCAAATATGTTTAAATGTTATTTTTAAAGGAAAACAACTAGTTCAAAACCATTAACAATAGCCACGCCAGTTGTTTTTTGTTTTTTTAAGAGACTTTTAGACCTTGTAAAAAAGAAGCCTCAGTTTCTCCAAGTCACACCAGCTGCTGATTTTTTTTAACATACTTTTAAGACCTCTTTAAAAAGAAGCCTCAGTTTCTTTGAGTCCTTCCACACCTTTGGTGCTGACTGCACTGACCCCGTGAAACTGACAAGTGAGCATGCCCGAGACACCACTGCTCATTTCTGACAGCAGACCTACGCAGAAAAGCACCACCCACCCCCTCCCTTCCCACCTTGAATCCCCCCCCAACCCCGTCTCCTGTTCTCCTGTCAGGCCATCTCAGAGTGTCCCCCCCCCCCCCCCACTTGCCTCCCCCCTCCTCCCATGACCCCCCACCCTCCCCAAAAACAACAACAACAACAAAAAAAACAACCCATCCCAACTCTTAACCCTTTCAACCCTGGGGCAGTTCACAGCCTCTCTTAACCCTTTCAACCCTGGGACAGTTCACAGCCTCTCTTAACCCTTTCAACCCTGGACAGTTCACAGCCTCTCTTAACCCTTTCAACCCTGGACAGTTCACAGCCTCTCTTAACCCTTTCAACCCTGGACAGTTCACAGCCTCTCTTAACCCTTTCAACCCTGGGGCAGTTCACAGCCTCTCTTAACCCTTTCAACCCTGGGACAGTTCACAGCCTCTTTTAACCCATTCAACCCTGGACAGTTCACAGCCTCTCTTAACCCATTCAACCCTGGACAGTTCACAGCCTCTCTTAACCCATTCAACCCTGGGGCAGTTCACAGCCTCTCTTAACCCATTCAACCCTGGACAGTTCACAGCCTCTCTTAACCCATTCAACCCTGGGGCAGTTCACAGCCTCTCTTAACCCATTCAACCCTGGGGCAGTTCACAGCCTCATCACACTTCCATGCCACACTGATGCAGAAATAAAACCTCAGAAAAAATACAGTTTTTCCTCTAAATTAGGTGTGGACACATCCACAAATACTATATCTAAGTTACTTTCTTTCTTTGTAATTTATGCCTATGTAGGAACTTGAAAGACAATTCTGATAACACAAATTTTGACACCAGAGCAGTGCTCAGGCGCAGGGCTCGATGAGTTAAGAAGAAAACTGGCAAAGACTTTGCTGAAAACACCCACATACCTGTCCACACACACACACACATTCACCGGAATGCAAGCATGCAGCATATATAAAATTGATGCACCAATGGATTTTTTTAAAAAAGCAACAAAATTCCTCAATTCATACATTTACACTTGCATTCACACACACACATATAAATGAAAAAAAAAAAAATCTGCCACATGATTTTTTGGGGTGGCAGGGGGGCGGCGGCAGCTGAGGGAGATGCCTTTTCATTTGAATCATAAATCATGAATATGAAAAGTATTTCAATATATGTCTGCCGCTCATGACATGCAGTATTACTCAGCAGCATATTTCATTTCCTTTTTTTTTTTTTTCTGTTTCAAAGTTAACTCACTCAGTACGGCCAGTCCTCTCTTCTCCTCTGCACAGACCCCTCGGATGTCCAGTGGGTGTCTGAATGACCCAACCTTTAGCTTCCGTTGTCAGTTTCAGTTTCACTTTCTCAAGGAGGCGTCACTGCGTTCGGACAAATCCATACACGCTACACCACATCTGTTGAGCAGATGCCTGACCAGCAGCATAACCCAACGCGCTTAGTCAGGCCTTGAGTGCATGCTTACATATTTGTGTACCTATGAAGGTGGATTTCATTTTACGTAATTTCGCCAGAGGACAACACTCTCGTTGTCAGAATTGTGGTATTCTTTGTCAACATTCACGTCTTCAGTATAAGAGCCTTCCGCTTGCAATATTTTGATGATGGTAATTGGGGTGAAACGCTGTTAACGTCGTCTCTTTCGTCGTTCGTATGGAGAGAGTTAAAAAGAAGAAACATTTACTATCAATCAAGTGATATAAAAACAACAAAAACAAACCAACCCAATAGATGCACATACTGTTCTAAAGGAAAAGCGACAGAGACAGATGAGGGAGGGCGGGAGGGAAGGGCACCCCCCCGCCCCCAACCCCCCTCTGCCCGCCAAAAAAACCCCAACAACGAACAAACCCCCAAAAATCCCAAGCCCGTTCAGGTTTTCATGAGAACAAAGACACGCAGCAAACCTCTGCTTTATGTACGTATAAATGTACCCATGTCGCACTGCTTTATGTACGTATAAATGTTCCCATGTCGCAGTGCTCCCAACCACAGCATGTACAAGTTCATTTTATGGCAAGCTGTAAATAAAAGCAACAAGACATTCCATTCCACATGTCTGTACAGGCTGAGGGACAGAAACCAACAAAAGGAGACAACACTTTGAACTGCAAACTGCTTCACTACCGTTACACACATCTGTCATCAAAAAATTGCACTTCAGTTCCACAAAGCATTAAAAAAGGCAACCAAAAAAATAATCAAAAAAAGAAAAAAAAAAGGGGGGGGGGGGTGGGGGGGGGGGGCGGGTGGGAGGGGTTTACAAAACCTTCACTTCACTCCACGTGTGATTCATTTCCGAAGCTATGTCCACAAATGTCATTAATTAAACAAAGTCCGGCGGGTCAAATGGTCATTCTCTTCCTAGGCTCTGCAGCAAGGCTGGACAATGCAGGATTTGTGTGGACACTGGTGTGCCAACAACGGAGGGGAGAGAGAGCGGGGGAAAAAAAAAAGAAAAAAAAAAAAAAAAGAAGAAGAAAAAACAAAAACAAAAAAACTCCGTAACTTCCAGATGGAAGTGGGACGTTTCTTACCACACAAACACAAACACACAACACACACATACAAGGGCAAGTCCAGCGTATGGCAGGTAGGATAACCGGGCAATCTATTTTTGTTTTTGTTTTCGTGCATCAACATCAAAGTCCAGCCCTTCTCCAGAACAGAAACGCACACACGCAGAGCTTTCACTGGTCCTAGACAGTCTCTGACACAACCCCTGTCTTGTAATTTAAGTGAGAAACAGAAGAACACCCGCATTCGTTCTGCTTTGAGTCTGATTGATGAGTCATGGCACCTGTGCAGTTCTTTGTTTTCTTCCAGTGTTATACATCATGCCTGTGAATGTCTGGTGTGGGGGCACTTTGATTTGTCTCTGCACAAGATTCAGCTCTAAATAAATACTGATTATTGTCATCATTATTTTGTTTGTGTTTCATGTTCTTTTTTCACAGGCTTACAGAGCCCTTGGATTCAGCCTGGGTCTCTGTGAACAATGTGTTTCATTTCATCAAAGGTTTCCAGTAGAAAGTCGTCTTTCTTGTTCTTCTTCTCTCTCCACCCCAGTTTTATCTATCAAATGGGCTGTGTGTGTGTGTGTGTGTGTGTGTGTGTGTGTGTGTGAGCGCGCGCGTGCATGCCTATTGTGTGTATATGTGTGTGTGTGTGCCCGTACATATATGCACAAGTCCTCCCATCTTTATTCTGCAAAAGCACAAGTCTTTCTTTCTTCTGCACATGCACAAATCTTTCTCTTTGCCCTTTGTGCATGTCTTCCTGTCTTTCTGTCTTTGCATGCACAAGTCTCTTTCCTCGGCATGCACAAGTCTTTCAGTTTTTCCTCGACATGCACAAGTCTTTCTCTTTCCTCGACATACACAAGTCTTTCAGTCTTTCCTCAGCATGCACAAGTCTTTCTCTTTCCTTGACATACACAAGTCTTTCTCTTTCCTCGACAAGCACAAGTCTTTCAGTCTTTCCTCGACAAGCACAAGTCTTTCTGTCTTTCCTCAGCATACACAAGTCTTTCCTCGGCATGCACAAGTCTTTCTCTTTCCTCGGCATGCACAAGTCTTTCAGTTTTTCCTCGGCATGCACAAGTCTTTCCTCGGCATGCACAAGTCTTTCAGTCTTTCCTCAGCATGCACAAGTCTTTCTCTTTCCTCGGCATGCACAAGTCTTTCTCTTTCCTCGGCATGCACAAGTCTTTCTCTTTCCTCGGCATGCACAAAATCTCTCTTTCCCCTGCAATCACAACAGTCTTTCCCTCTTTAATTTGCGTGCACATTGTCATGAAATTCATGCTCCAGGGAACTCTTTCACACACAGAGCGGTAAAGTTGCTGTACCCATGAGGAAAAAAACCCAACGAGGTCTCACAACACTTGCCTAGTCAAACACACACTTTAAAAAAATTTTTTTAAATTTTTTTTTTAGTTTTGTTCCCACAAAAAGATGACCAGGTCCAGGGAGATAATATGAGAAGAAAGGGAGACAAACGATTGCTGGCAGACTGAGAAAAGCTGGAGAAGGGTGTGAGGGTTGCTTACACTCACACCACAACCCTCCCCCCACAACCTCTCCATGTCAGCTCCAAGAACAGCCTGTAAACGGCGTGTCCGTTGACATGTGTCACCTGAGCCAAACAGCACCGCCATGACAGCTTGCCGCCAGACCTGCAGCACTGGCTGTATCGTACCATCACCTCTTCCAGCCTTGACAGGCACACGGCAAAGCACCCACGACGACGCACACACGCACCGACAACCCACTGTGTCCCCTGGATCTTCAACTAAGCTCTGCTGGAACTGGGTGGGTCTTACACAGTTTCTGGAGCGTTAT
>NC_134887.1:2687002-2737002 GCF_041734735.1 Babylonia areolata
TTATAGTGCAGTGGTATTTTGGAATTTGAATAAATACATTTATTTTGTTGTTGTTCTTGAAATGAGTATAAATTCCTTGACATCATTTTTTTCAAATGAGTGTATATTCATTCTTTTACTAGTACTATACAAACCACTGCACTATAATAAAGATGAATACATAAAGAAAGAAAGTACTAAGTTTGAACATGCTATCTTTTAAAGTTTTTGAGCATTTGCATTTTGAAAAATGGTATTACCAGGACAAAACACAAAACTGAGAAAACAGGAAAAGAAAGAGATGTGCTTGTACTCACAAGAAATCACACATGTTGATGCTGTTTGAAGCTTTATTTAAGTGAATATAGTACCCAGGTGAAACAGACTATAAAGATTAGATGTTGAAGAAGCAAATTATGCGAAAAAACAAAAATCACAAAAAATCATGAATTTTGTCAAAATTTCACTACCGTGTCTGGCCTTAAACTGGTGGAAGGGAACACAAAACAATGTCTAAAGGTTGATTAAAACAAGGTTGGCACCAAAAAAAAAAAAAAAAAAAAAGACCAAATCAGCCTGTCTCCACTGGAGTATTCCTGTGGTGTGTGTGTTTGCGGGTTGGCGTCTGCTCTGTGTGTGTGTGTGTGTGTGTGGTATATTTTATGCCTTTTTTCTGCAATTATTCATATCTGCAATTTGTAGTTTTGTACTGGCACACTTCTGTGTCCATACGTGAACTTATTTTGTATAATGCACCATTGCATATGTACTGTTTCATGGGAGGTGCTCAGAGCCCACCTATGGGGAGTTTGAACCATATAAGTACAACATATTATTATTATTATTATCATGTCTCGCTCAGTCAATTAAAATTCAAACTGAGTTATAAATACCGAAAACAGTACTGAAAGACCATACCACGCAAATATGTTTAAATCCCCATACAAACTTAATCAATCTGGTTCACAATTCTTAAAAAATTTCTGAAAAACCTTTACGGTTCATAGACAATTTTAGCCATAAATTCAAAATTTAAAAAGTTTCTAAAAACCTTTGTAAGACCTATGGCTAAAAAAACCAAAAAAACCCCAGAATCACCAGGGCACCAGGGCCCCACATGAAAAAGGCCCAGTATTCTCAGCTGCTTCTTATGCCCCTTGTTGAATGTCTACTGGGAACCGCAATTTTGGTCAGGAAAAATTATTTTGGGATAAGGCTTTTATACAAATTTATTGGATTTATTTTCAATTTATTTAATTAATTAATTAATTAATTAATTATTTTTTTTTTACTCTTCTGTCACAACAGATTTCTCTATTTGAAATCTGAGCTGCTCTCCCAAGGGAAAGCGCATCCATCGCAACAATGAGAGCACCACCCTTTTAAGTTTTGCATTCATTTTCCGCCTGCAAGCAAATAACTTTTTTTGGTTTTGTTTTCTTATCAAAGTGGCTTTTTCCACAGTATTTTGTCAGGGTTAACCCTTTTGTTGCCGTGTGTTCTTTTACGTGTGCCAAGCGCACAGAGCTTCAAGAATATGTGCTATAGCAAGATGTCTCAATAAAAAAATATATGTACTTGATGCACACGGAACCGCAGTTTATCATCTATTCTGAATGACTAGCATCCAGACCACCACCAAGGTCTACTGGAGGGGGAGGGTGAGGGTGGAACACTAGTGAAAGTGTGATTTAAAATCTAAACGGTGAAAATTCTCATGCTCTGCGTTGTCACTGACAGATACGACTTTTTTTTTCTTCTTTTTTTGAAATACTTTCCCCCCCCCCCAATACAGCCAGCCAGAATTGAAAAATAAAATCATAAACCTGTGTCATTTCTTAGAGGCCTCAGGTTAGTGATACCTTAAAAAAAAAAAAAAAAAAAAAAATCAGGTTGAAGGTTACCCGCGTGTGTGGGGTGGGGGGGTGCGGGTGTGTGCTGATTATCTGGTTGTGGTTTTCCGCAATTCATCTTTATTCTTATCTTATCTGTCTATTATAATCAATGTGCAGTATAGCAGGCTATGTTTATAATTATATTCAAATAATGTTTCTTAATTCTTTCTGTTTTTACATTAAGAATACTAGTTATTACCTGCAGTGTGTGGATGTATGTATGAAACGATGTATGTGATATTTTTTACATTTGTATCTTCATAATATTTGTAGGGGCTGTTGTTGGCTTTTACAGTTATGGTCCCCATGTTGTTTACTTGTCTATGTTGTGATAATGCACCTGACCAAATTTCTCCAGTTGGAGATAATAAAGTTATTCTTATCTTATCTTACCCTCCCCCCCCCCCCCCGGCATATTAATTTCTTTTCTTTTTTTTTCCCTCAGGGAAACACACCAACACTGATACACATCCAGTGTCTTGTTTTTCTTCACCCATATTGGAAACTGCCCTAAAAGGTGGGTTTTTGTTTGTTTGTTCATGGTCAATGAAATTAATAGATAGACATTTAGACAGACAGATAGATAGATAGACAGACAGACAGACAGACTTAGACAGACATAGACATTTAGATAGATAGATAGACTTTGACAGACATTTAGATAGATGGATGGATAGACTTTAGACACTTAGATAGTCTGATAGACAGACATACAGACAGACAGAGAGAGAGAGAGAGACAGAGAGAGAGAGAGAGAGAGAGAGAGACACAGACAGAGACAGAGACTGACAGAAAGAACAGAGCAAAAGGATCCATACAGCTAGCTTGGACAGCACCCCACTCCCACTACCCCTGCAAGGAAATCAGATCTTTTTCTTCTTCTTCTTTTTCTTCTCCCGTTTGAGCCTGGAGAGCAGACACCAGCTCCATCACATACAGACCTGAAAGTCACCGTGCTAAATTCTATCGCACTGTATTTGTACTGTATTCATTCACTTTCTGCCTCATCCAATTTCTGTGTCAAGTCAGGCTTCTCTCCCGAGACAGAGAGAGAAAGAGAGAGTGCATCGCCACGGTGCACCACCTGACATACTTTTTTTTCCCCCCCCTGTCTGCAAGTGGGACTGCTTTCCAATCAAAGAGAATCTTTTTTTCCTAACAGTTTTACCAGGGACAACCCTTTTCTTGCCATGGGTTCTTTAACCTGCACCAAGTGAATGCTGCAGATGGGACCTCAGATTATTGTTTCACCCCATAAAATCATGACTGACTCGTGTGAGGGATATTACATGTTTCATCCCATAAAATCATGACTGACTCATGTGAGGGATATTACATGTTTCATCCCATAAAATTATGACTGACTTGTGTGAGGGATATTACATGTTTCATGCCATACAATCATGACTGACTCGTGTGAGGGATATTACATGTTTCACCCCATAAAATCATGACGGACTCGTGTGAGGGATATTACATGTTTCACCCCATAAAATCATGACTGACTCGTGTGAGGGATATTACATGTTTCACCCCATAAAATCATGACTGACTCATGTGAGGGATATTACATGTTTCATCCCATAAAATCATGACTGACTCGTGTGAGGGATATTACGATTGTGGAGGTAATTATTATGAAGCTGTGAAACAGGTTTTTAAGATGATTGTTATCATGAAGTTGTACATCACACACACACACACTGGGTTTCATAGCACAACACAGGATGTGACCACTCCGTGACAATTCAGGCAGGATATCACCTGCCATGCTGTTACCAACAGAGAAACACAGGACCATGAAATGGAGACCCATGTGTGGGTGGGGTGGATAGCTGGGGTGTGGGTGGGGTGGGGTTGGGGTGGATAGCTGGGGTGTGGGTGGGGTGGATAGCTGGGGTGTGGGTGGGGTGGATAGCTGGGATGTGGGTGGAGTGGGTAATGGGTGGGGTGGGTAGTGGGTGGGGTGGATAGCTGGGGTGTGGGTGGGGTGGGGTGTGGGTGGGGTGGATAGCTGGGGTGTGGGTGGGGTGTGGGTGGGGTGTGGGTGGGGTGGATAGCTGGGGTGTGGGTGGGGTGGGGTGGATACCTGGGGTGTGCATGGGGTGGATAGCTGGGGTGTGGGTGGGGTGGGTAATGGGTGGGGTGGGCTGTGGGTGGGGTGGGTAGTGGGTGGGGTGGGGTGTGGATGGGGTCGGTAGTGGGTTGGGTGGATAGCTGGGGTGTGGATGGGGTGGGGTGGGTGGATACCTGGGGTGTGGGTGGGGTGGATAGCTGGGGTGTGGGTGGGGTGGATAGTGTGGATATCTGGGGTGTGGATGGGGTGGATACTTGGGGTGTGGGTGGGGTGGGGTGGATAGCTGAGGGGTGAGGTGTGGGTGGGGTGGGGTTAGGGTGTGGTGGATAGCTGGGGTGTGGGTGGGGTGGGGTGGATAGCTGAGGTGTGGGTGGGGTGGATAGCTGAGGGGTGGGGTGTGGGTGGGGTGGATAGCTGGGGTGTGGGTGTGGTGGATAGCTGAGGGGTGAGGTGTGGGTGGGGTGGGGTTAGGGTGTGGTGGATAGCTGGGGTGTGGCTGGGGTGGGGTGGATAGCTGAGGGGTGGGGTGTGGGTGGGGTGGGGTGTGGGTGGGGTGGATAGCTGGGGTGTGGGTGGGCTGGATAGCTGAGGGGTGAGATGTGGGTGCGGTGGGGTTAGGGTGTGGTGGATAGCTGGGGTGTGGGTGGGGTGGGGTGGATAGCTGAGGGGTGGGGTGTGGGTGGGGTGGGGTGGATAGCTGGGGTGTGGGTGGGGTGGATAGCTGAGGGGTGAGGTGTGGGTGGGGTGGGGTTAGGGTGTGGTGGATAGCTGGGGTGTGGGTGGGGTGGATATATGGGGTGTGGGTGGGGTGAGGTGTGAGTGGGGTGGATATATGGGGTGTGGGTGGGGTGGGGTGTGAGTGGGGTGGATATATGGGGTGTGGGTGGGGTGGATAGCTGGGGTGTGGGTGGGGTGGATAGCTGGGGTGTGGGTGGGGTTGATATATTGGGTGTGGGTGGGGTGGATAGCTGGGGTGTGAGTAGGGTGGATATATGGGGTGTGGGTGGAATGGATAGCTGGGGTGTGGGTGGGGTGGATATATGGGGTGTGGGTGGGGTGGGGTGTGAGTGGGGTGGGCTGGGGTGTGGGGTGGGGTGGATATATGGGGTGTAGGTGGGGTGGGGTGGGGTGTGAGTGGGGTGGATAGTTGGGGTGGGGTGTTCTGGGGTGGGGTGTGGGTGAGTGGACAGCTGGGGTGTGTGTGGGTGGGCTGGATAGCTGTGGATAGCTGGGATGTGGGTGAGTGGACAGCTGGGGTGTGGGTGGGGTGGATACCCAGAGTGTGGGAAGAATATAATCCTCCAAGACCCTTATCTTCTTTGGGAAGGTGCCACAGAAAACTACTGGCTCCAGTGCAGTTTACCGCACAATGACACTTTTGGAAAAAATCAATGTTAACAAATCATTTTCAAAAGACACTTGCATTGTTTCAGAAAATGGCTATTAAATTCACCTTGTTTTGGAAAACGACTATTCAAGTCTTTTTCTTCTTTTTTTTTTTAAAGACACCCTGTTTCGGGAAATCCCTCCAACCAGCCCCCACGCACCCCCTTTACCTGAAATCTTCACAATCAAGCAGGCCTCTCAGTTTTGTTCTGAGCCACACCTCCTTACATCATCAGACTGCAGCTCTGGCCAGTGTCTTCTGAAGTCTGAATTTGTTAATTTTTGGGGAGTGGGGGAGGAGTGGGGGAGGGGTACGGGAGGGGAGGGGAGGGGTACGGGAGGGGAGGGGAGGGAAGAAACCAGTGAATCTCCTGCCAGTTCAAGGTGGCAGCAGTCCAAGAGATGAGGCTCGATCCCCTGATTTGTCACGGAGGGTCACAGGTTCCTAGTGCTCACAGGACCTTGTCAGCTGCACCGTGCGCAACAATCTCTTACTCATTGAGCCGTGCACCCAAGGACTGCTCTGGCTTCAAAATTCGTCGCATTAAAACTTTTTTTTCACATTCCCATGGATGCATAATCCGCAAGAAAAGGGAAACAATGTTTGCAGTATTTCTGGATGCATATCTGGAGGAAAAACAGTACATTTTCTGTTTGTTTTTGTTGTTGTTTTTTTGCCCACATCCATACGGCATGGCTGCCTACCAACAAACCAAAGCTGTAAACTCTCTAGGCTTCAAAAGGTCAACTTGCTTCTCTGCCCACCCCAAAGCTCAAACTGAAGTGGTGTCAAAGTTTTCAGCTTTTTTTTGGGTTGTTGTTTAATATTAAAATCACTCAGTCCATCAAAAAAAAAAAAAAAGCAAAAAAAAAGCATTAGACAAGAAAGAGGCAGTGCTACCAGTGCAGCTGACAATATAAAACAACAACAACAACAAAATTCTTGGCTACACACTACACACAGCACAGCACAGCACAGCACGACACACACACAGTCACGTCCACCACAAGGCTTACGTTTGGGAACAGAGCCGCCATGTCGGTCACAGCGACATGGATTCTGCCCGAGCACGGAGCAAAACTGAAACGGATGCAAAAGCGCAAACATGTCACACCCAGGTCACTAGAACAAGACCAATCAAAATGAACAGCCAGCAAAACAACCACAAAATCAAAAGCAACCAAACTAAAGAGAAAACCACCTCTGAACACACAACTGAAAGCAGAACATAATACAAAAAGAAAATGAAAAATAGAGAACTGAATGTCAGTTATAAAAAAACAACAACAACCACCGCACATTCATATACACACAAAGAAGAAGAAGAAGAAAGAAGGGAAAAAATGACAACCAACATAAACATCACACCAAAATAACAACAAAAAACAACAACTGAATGTCAGCTTCTAAAAAATCACCAAGGAGAAAGAAAAACAACAAGAAGTGATATAAACATCCTGGAAAAAACAACAACAAAAACCAGACAAAAACGAAACAAACAAAAAACAAAACAAACAAACAAACAACAACAACAAAACAAACCCACTGAATGTCAGCTCAAAAACATCACAAAGGAGAAATAATACAATAAAAACAAAACCACTGCAAAAAATGAGAACATCAGATCAAATCCTTAAAAATATCACAAAAGCGAAAAAACCAAAACAACAACAACAAAAACCCCCAGAAGAAATATAAACAGCATCAAAAACCCCACCAAAACTGAATGTCAGCTCCTTTGAAAAAAAAAAAGAAGAAAAAAAAAAAAAAGAGAAAAAGCAAACAAACAACACCAAAAACAAACAGCAAGAAATAAAAACATCGCAACATAAAATCAAAAAAAGAACTGAACGTCAGCCTAATAAACAACAACCCCCCCGCCCCCCAAAAAAACCCACAGAGGAGAAACAAAAACAAAACCAACCACAACCCAAACAAAAAGAAAAATAACCCACCACACTAAACACCTGACTTCACAGCAAACCAAAACAGTAATGAGAAACAAAACGACACAATCAATAGATATAAATCAATCCAAAAAAAAAAAAGACCATCGACAGGTGAGAGACGAGCAACAGAGGTGTCACATCGAGGAAGCAAAACACTAAGACGTGTGTCTGACCAGCAAAACACTAAGACGTGTGTCTGACCAGCAAAACACTAAGACGTGTGTCTGACCAGCAAAACACTAAGACGTGTGTCCGACCAAAAAAAACACTAAGACGTGTGTCCGACCAGCAAAACACTAAGACGTGTGTCCGACCAAAAAAAACACTAAGACGTGTGTCTGACCAGCAAAACACTAAGACGTGTGTCTGACCAGCAAAACACTAAGACGTGTGTCTGACCAGCAAAACACTAAGACGTGTGTCCGACCAGCAAAACACTAAGACGTGTGTCTGACCAGCAAAACACTAAGACGTGTGTCCGACCAGCAAAACACTAAGACGTGTGTCTGACCAGCAAAACACTTAAGACGTGTGTCCGACCAGCAAAACACTTAAGACGTGTGTCCGACCAGCAAAACACTTAAGACGTGTGTCCGACCAGCAAAACACTAAGACGTGTGTCCGACCAGCAAAACACTTAAGACGTGTGTCCGACCAGCAAAACACTAAAAAAAACCCCACTAAGATGTGTGTCCTACCAGCAAAACACTAAGACGTGTGTCCGACCAGCAAAACACTAAGACGTGTGTCTGACCAGCAAAACACTAAGACGTGTGTCTGACCAGCAAAACACTAAGACGTGTGTCTGACCAGCAAAACACTAAGACGTGTGTCCGACCAGCAAAACACTAAGACGTGTGTCCCAGCAAAACACTAAGACGTGTGTCCGACCAGCAAAACACTAAGACGTGTGTCCGACCAGCAAAACACTAAGACGTGTGTCCGACCAGCAGGGAGGAGAGGCAACCCTGGGACTTCCAAACATACTTTCCATATTTTTCACCACACCTTTTCCACACCACAATGGACAAAAAAAAAGAAGAAAAAAAAAAAGGTTGCTAGACTGCTGATATATAGTGGTACTATTTTTTTTAAATAACTTTTTGTTTGGTTGGTTGTTTTTGTTCTACAGTGCATTTAAGCTTTTTGTTGAAAGATACGGGTCATGGATCTAACTGAAATTCTAGGACTTTTCCAAACCCTGAAGGGTAAAGACGCATTTTCGCCACAAGACTTTTCCAGGCCTGAAAATTGTTCTCTCATTTTCCCCACAAGACTTTTCCAGGCCTGAAAATTGTTCTCTCATTTTCCCCACAAGACTTTTCCAGGCCTGAAAATTGTTCTCTCATTTTCCCCACAAGACTTTTCCACACTTGCATGACTGTACGGACACAGGGAGACAGATGTAGATGGGAGAGCCCAGTATGGCATTGTATTGTATTGTACTGTACAGTATTGCATTGTATTATACTGTACAGTATTGCATTGTACTGTGCAGTGTATTGCATTGTATTGTACTGTACAGTATTGTATTGCATTGTATTGTACTGTACAGTATGGCATTGCATTGTACTGTACAGTATGGCATTGCATTGTATTGAACTGTACTGTATGGCATTGTATTGTACTGTACAGTATGGCATTGCACTGTACATTATGGCATTGTATTGTATTGTACAGTATGGCACTGTATTTCACTGTACAGTATGGCACTGTATTTCACTGTACAGTATGGCACTGTATTTCACTGTACAGTATGGCACTGTATTGTACTGTACAGTATGGCATTGTATTTCACTGTACAGTATGGCACTGTATTTCACTGTATGGTATGGCACTGTATTTCACTGTACAGTATGGCATTGTATTGTACTGTACAGTATGGCACTGTATTTCACTGTACAGTATGGCACTGTATTTCACTGTACAGTATGGCACTGTATTTCACTGTACAGTATGGCATTGTATTGTACTGTACAGTATGGCATTGTATTGTACTGTACAGTATGGCACTGTATTTCACTGTACAGTATGGCACTGTATTTCACTGTACAGTATGGCACTGTATTGTACTGTACAGTATGGCATTGTCTTTCACTGTACAGCATGGCATTGTATTGTACTGTACAGTATGGCATTGTATTGTACTGTACAGTATGGCATTGTATTGTATTGTACTGTACAGTATGGCATTGTATTGTACTGTACAGTATGGCATTGTATTGTACTGTACAGTATGGCATTGTATTGTACTGTACAGTATGGCACTGTATTTCACTGTACAGTATGGCATTGTATTGTACTGTACAGTATGGCATTGTATTGTACTGTACAGTATGGCATTGTATTGTACTGTACAGTATGGCATTGTATTGTACTGTACAGTATGGCACTGTATTGTACTGTACAGTATGGCATTGTATTGTACTGTACAGTATGGCACTGTATTTCACTGTACAGTATGGCACTGTATTTCACTGTACAGTATGGCATTGTATTGTACTGTACAGTATGGCACTGTATTTCACTGTACAGTATGGCATTGTATTTCACTGTACAGTATGGCACTGTATTTCACTGTATGGTATGGCACTGTATTTGTACTGTACAGTATGGCATTGTATTGTATTATACAGTATGACATTGTATTGTATTGTACTGTACAGTATGGCATTGTATTTCACTGTACAGTATGACATTGTATTGTATCGTATTATACAGTATGACATTGTATTGTATCGTATTTTACAGTATGGCACTGTATTTCACTGTACAGTATGGCACTGTATTTCACACGGTATGGCACTGTACTGTGAGGCAGAAGACAAAGAGCAGAGGAGCACCAAATCATGTACAGGTCCAGTTTTAGTGTAAACAGAAACTCAGGTCAAGGCCTGTTTATTATGAGATCCGTATATAATTAGAAACTTGCGTCAAGATTGGTTTAAGACAAGATATGTATATAAATCTATGTCAAAACCAGTTTATAACCAGATATTTATATATATTTTTTTTTTAAATAGAAATTTACATCAAGACCTGTTTATGATGAGATATATGTATATAAATGGAAACGTCAAGACCGGTTTAGAATAAGATATGAATATGAATAGAAACTTACATCAAGACCAGTTTATAATGTGATATGTGTATAAACAGAAACTTATGTCAAGACCGGTTTATAACAAGATACCTATATAAATAGAAACTTTATGTCAAGACTGGTTTATATGAGATCTGTCTATAAACAGAAAGTTACGTCAAGACCAGTTTATAACGAGATATGTATAATATAAACAGAAACTTTGGTCAAGACCGGTTTATAATGAGATATGTATATAATTATAAACAGAAACTTGCGTTAAGACTGGTTTATAACGAGATATGTATATAAACAGAAACTTATGTCAAATCTGGTTTATAATAAGATAAGTACTTTAATAGAAACTTATGTCAAGACCATTTTATAATGGGATATGTATATACATAAATAGAAACTTATCTCAAGACTGGTGTATAATGAGGTATGTATATAAATAGAAAACTATGTCAAGACTGGTTTATAATGAGATATGCCCCACAGAACCTAGTTTATATTAACAAAAACAAAACAAAAACAAAACAAAACAAAAAACAATGCTGATTCCTGTAAAGTAACTGAAGAAATATATATAGTGGTTAATATAAATTAATATTCATGTGTAAGTGTCATGAATTAATGCAAGCAGAAAAACCATCAAGTGTGAAAAGTTATCTTACACACACACACACACACACACACACACACACACACCTCAAGACTCTAATCAAAGTGGAAAATTTGTACATCCAGATATTGCTACTTTGTTATTGTATTTGTTTTTACTCTTTTGTCACAACAAATCTATTCGTGTGAAATTCGGGCTGCTCTCCACAGGGAGAACGCGTCACTACACCGAGAGCACCATCCTTTTTTTTCTTTATTCCATTTTTTTCTGCCTGTAATATTGTAATTTCATGTTTTCCTATGGAAGTGGATTTTCTACATAACTGTGCCAGGGACAACCCTTTCGTTGCCGTGAGTTCTTCTGCATGTGCTAAATGCATGCTGCACACAGGACCTCAGTTTTATCGTCTCATCCGAATGACTAGAGTCCAGACCACCACTCAAAGTTTAGCGGAGGAGGGAAAAAAATACTGGTGACTGTGGGATTCGAACCAGCGCACTCTGATTCACTTCCCATGCGGATGCGTTACGCATCATACTCATTTTGTCCTTTTCTCCTTCATCACAATGTTCGTGAAAACAGGATCTGTGGTTTTTCCGACAAATCATTTTCATTCTGACTCACATACACAGAGACATACTGCTGTTCATGGTGTTCAAAGCGATAAAATGTCGACATGAAACGGTAAAACAGCATCCTTGTAATGTCCAGTTTGTTGTTTTACTCTGTTTTTGTGTCACTGTGTTGGTGGCTTTTCAAGTGAAAGGAGTCTGGTTCGCCCCTCCCACTACACACACTCACACATCAATGCAAAAATATCAACACGTACGCACATGTGCATGCACACAGTCGCACACACACACACACACACCTATATATTTGGGCAAGCCCACAATTTCCCATACTGCTGACGACTGTTATATCCAGCCTTTGCCAACAAGTTAGTCAAAGAAAAATGTGCGGTGTTTTAAGTACAACTCTTGTGACTGGTCAGCACAACACAATCAAACAAACACAAACACGTGGAAAGAGAGACTGACAGGTAAAAATGGGAATGACGTGTCGGTGACCTGGGACAATCAATAAAGAGGCCATTGTGAGGGCTTGCCTATCAATAAAGAGGCCATTGAGGGGGCTGGGATGACCAGACAACAGGTGAAATGGAAATGACGGGTCAGAGACCTGGGACAATCAATACAGAGGTCACTGAGGGTGGTGGCATGACCAGAGAACAGGTGAAATGGAAACAGGTGATCTGGACCTGCTCCCCAAGATCATGGTGAGGTGAAGATGGTCACGCACGCAAGTCCACCAGTGAACATGAGTCAACTTAGGACTAGGAGTTATGGCCCATGAAGGTAGAAAGAAAGAAACCAGGGGAGATCAGCAGGTAAGATGCCAACAACAGAAGACTGGAAATTCTGTTTGCTGTTTGTTGGGAAGAGGGGGGAGGAGGAGTTAAAAAACAACAACAACAACAACAACAAAAAAGAACAATCAACACAACTAAAACTAAAAACTGCACGGAACAACCTGAACGAGCTTTGCATTTTTCCCAATGTTCAAGACTAAAAACTGGTATACTGTCTATGCACAGCCGCAGAAAGTCACTGTTTGACATGCACATGAAACAGAAACCAACTAAAGCTGAGTAAGTTAAAGCATGCGCGTCCAAATACACTCACTCATCATACACACAATAAGGTAGAGCTAAGTAACTTCAAGCATGTCAATCAAAATGTAATCTCTCTCACACACACACAAACACACATACACATTTTGTGATTTACACACACACACAAACACAGATACACATTTCATGATTTACACACACACACACACACACACACACAAACACAGATACACATTTCATGATTTACACACACACACACACACACACACACACACATTCTCCTCCTCCTCCTAACTCTAACCCACAAACACCTCTATGCACCTCCCTCCACCTTTGACCCCATCCCCTACATTGCGCAAGCTCCTGAGTAAACAACAACAACAACAAACAAACAAACAAAAAGAATTTTAAGGTGCATCATATATATATCTATATATATTTTTGTTGTCGTTGTTGTTAATAACAAATCTAAAGAAACTTTTAAAACTTATATGAAGCTTGTTGGGAAAATAATGAGAGACAAAAACACAACTTGATCTGACAGGAACATGGAAAAATGATGTTCACAGGAAGAGAAAAAACAATTTTAAGTAGAAAAAAGTAACCCCCCTCCCCCCCATCACCTCCCCTGTCGCCCTGAAACAAAAACAAACTAAACCAGTAATGAAAAGATAATTTGGGTGAGAAGGCCGAAGAAGAAAAACCTTTGCTGCAACAAAATCAAATAATGTATACAGTTAACCCCCCCCCCCCCCCCTTCCTCAGCCAGGCAGAGATATTTTTACCTTTCTATTTCATCGCCTGCCATCCCTTCATTCACTAACAAATACAAATGGATATTTTCGTGCATGCTGTTTCTACTCAATCATTCTGTTTTCCGGTGCGTGCAAAGCTGCATACTTCCCCACAACGCACCATCTACCGCTGATGTGGATTGCGGGGGGATCGCTAATGCAACTGTCAAACCGAAGTGAACCAAATGTTCTGTCAAGGGAAATCACTCTACTGTCTTAGACAACCTATGGCTCCCTCAGTCTGTGTCGGGCTTCAGCGAGTTCCACCTTCCGGAAGAAACACAAGCATGCAAGGAAAACCCACGACACAGAAATTGTTACAATGAACACACCACCAAACATAGAGGCCAGGCAAAAGGCTTACGACGACACTGAGGGTCCATCACATGCCACAACACTCAACAGTGCATGCTCTTCTTTGAAAACGTTCTTCACCACTTGTTCACTTTTTCTTCTTCTTTTAACTCACTCAGTACGGCCAGTCCTCTCTTCTCCTCTACACAGACCCCTCGGATGTCCAGTGGGTATCTGAATGACCCAACCTTTAGCTTCCGTCATCAGAATTGTGGTATTCTTTGTCAACATTCACCTCTTCAGTATAAGAGCCTTCCGCTTGCAATATTTTGATGATGGTAATTGGGGTGAAATGCTGTTAACGTCGTCTCTTTCGCCATTCGTATGGAGAGAGTTAACATTTTTTTTATATTAAAAAAAATGTTTTTTTTCCTTTGTTCGGCTGGTTTCATACTATTGAATAAAAACCCAAAACCAGAACTGAATACTTTTCTTCTTGAACAAGAGATCTGCTGTCTGTTTCAGAGTTTCTATATATGCAACAAAAACAAACCCAGCCACCAACATCCCCAAAGGCAGGCATTTATTCTGAAAGATTTACGTCTTCTCCCCAAATTCTGTGACGAGTCACTGGGGCGTCGCACAGAACTGTTCACCAGATTCCTCCAGGTGTGTCGCTTGTGTGTCAAAGCCTGGCTCTCTCTGCTACTGGTCTTCCTGTCCTTTCTGCAATGCTGTCAAGCCACTGTTTTTTCCCCCTTCGTTTTCCTGTCTGTCTCCCTTCCGCAAGAGATCCTGCAGTGGCCAGGCCACTGGATCCCGTTCCGTGGCCACTGGATCCTGTTCCGTGGCCACTGGATCTTGTTGGCCACTGGATCTTGTTCCGTGGCCACTGGATCTTGTTGGCCACTGGATCTTGTTCCGTGGCCACTGGATTTTGTTGGATCTTGTTCCATGGCCACTGGATCTTGTTGGCCACTTGATCCTGTTCCGTGGCCACTGGATCTTGTTGGATCTTGTTCCATGGCCACTGGATCTTGTTGGCCACTGGATCTTGTTCCATGGCCACTGGATCTTGTTCCATGGCCACTGGATCTTGTTGGCCACTGGATCTTGTTCCATGGCCACTGGATCTTGTTGGCCACTGGATCCTGTTCCATGGCCACTGGATCTTGTTCCGTGGCCACTGGATCTTGTTCCGTGGCCACTGGATCTTGTTCCGTGGCCACTGGATCTTGTTCCGTGGCTATACCAGCACAGTTTTCTTTTCTCAACTGATGTCAGTCAATCAGTTCAGTTAGATTATTCTGTTAACGACTGATGAAGGTATGTTAGCATGTAACAGGGCTCAGACCATCTCTTCAAGATTAAGTTCATTAACCAATTGATTGTCGGTCTACGGAGGACAGTTCCAGCATTTGCAGTCAAAATCTATGTTTAAGTGCAACATGTTTAATCTCGTAAAAAGGATTGGTTTTCCTATGAACAAGATTCTTTCCAGATACTTGTTCACAACAAAACATCCAACAACAAACGCTATGCATTATCTCCAATAAGGAGAGGCAGGGGAAGGGCTGGGCAGGTTAAAAACAAGTCAATATCAAATATGAAAGTGTACATAAAAAAACATCAATAAGTTATCAAGGTTATGTATCAACAGTTATACAAGCAGCGTAGGATCAAAAAGCCACGGCATCATCATTAGTAGCGTTCATAGCTACTGGAAACGTGAGAATTGCTGCATCATCATCAGTGTTACTGCCTTAAAGGCTCATACACAAACGTGCCACATATGTTACTGTGCATCTTGTTTTTCTGTTGTTTTTTTGTGTGTGTGATCATGTTATTATTGTTCAATGCAGCAATCATTGTAAAAGTAATGTAAGTGATCATTAATATTGTTTTTATTGTTGTAATTATTCTTACAAAATGCTAGTAGTAAAAGCTATGTAAGTCAGTAACAACATTATTGTTATTTTCATTACTATCATTATCATTATCACTATCATTATTATTATTATTATCATTATATTCATACTGGTGTTACCCTCACTTTTACCACAATGGTTGATAAGAATACCTTGACAATTCTGTTAGTGCTGATTCTATCACAATGGTTGATAAGAATACCTTGACAATTCTGTTAGTGCTGATTCTACCACAACGGTTGATAAGAATACCTTGACAATTCTGTTAGTGCTGATTCTACCACAATGGTTGATAAGAATACCTTGACAATTCTGTTAGTGCTGATTCTACCACAACGGTTGATAAGAATACCTTGACAATTCTGTTAGTACTGATTCTACCACAACGGTTGATAAGAATACCTGGAGAATTCTATTAGTGCTGATTCTACCACAATGGTTGATAAGAATACCTTGACAATTCTGTTAGTGCTGATTCTACCACAACGGTTGATAAGAATACCTTGACAATTCTGTTAGTGCTGATGTTAACATGCTGGATACACTGAATGGAATCATGGCATTTACTGTGAATCATGGCATTTACTGTGAATCATGAATCATGGCATTTACTGTGAATCATGAATCATGGCATTTACTGTGAATCATGACATTTACTGTGAATCATGGCATTTACTGTGAATCATGAATCATGGCATTTACTGTGAATCATGACATTTACTGTGAATCATGGCATTTACTGTGAATCACAGCATTTACTGTGAATCATGGCATTTACAGTGAATCATGGCAAAAAAAAAAAAAAAAAGAAAACAGAAACCCACTGCCAGTTCTGCGGGGCAAAACAGAACGTGGAGAGAGAGAGAGGGGGGGAGAGAGAGAGAGGGGGAGAGGGAGAGAGAGAGAGGGAGAGAGAGAGAGAGAGAGAGAGGGGGAGAGGGAGAGAGAGAGAGGGAGAGAGAAAGAGAGAGAGAGAGTGAGAGGAGAGAGAGAGAGAGAGAGAGAGAGAGAGAGAGAGAGAGAGAGAGAATGAATGAATAATTTTTATTTTCTGAGGGTAATAGATTAAGCATACATGCTTTTTTTCATCCTGCCCTCAAAAACAAACAAATAAACAACAGCAAAAAGAAAAAAAGAGGGGGAAATGAACAAGCAAGAGAAAAATCACGGAAATACAAGAAGAAGAAAAGGAGATAGTTATACAGCTAGATGGTTCCAGACAGATAGACAGACAAAGACAGACAGACATATATACAAATAGACAGGCAGGGAGAGTGGCGAGAGAAAGAGAGAGAGAGGGGGGGAGGGGGCAGAACTGTTCCTATATTTGTTCGTTTTACATATATATATATATATATATATATGGTACATGTACGCTTAAAAAGAAAAAAAAGGGGAAAAAAAGATTTATGTTGAAACTTATACAGAGAAGAACATGGAGAATAGGAAAACTTGGTATTTGACACAGGTTGAATCAGTACATCATTACATGTCAGGAAAAAATGTTGTAAGTTTTGAATTATTTATCAGAAATTCGTGGTATAGTGTTTTGAATCTTTTAATTTAAAATTTGCTTCAGCTTTAAATAAGGAGGAAGTCTGTTCCATAACCAACTTCCTGAGTACAAAAGACTTGATTTATATAATGTAATTGCTGGTAAAGGAAGATCAATTTTGTGAGAATGCCTAAACTCATTGAAAGTGAACATATTTCTAATAGATATTGGAGCATTTCAGTGAAAATTTTATGCATAAAGGTTCCTTTATTGAACAGCAGTTTGGACTTAAGCTGGAGAATGTTGAGAGCTTTGTAGTCAGCATCTGTTAGTGAAGTAGATTTGTTCAAGACAAGCTTGATGGCATGTTTATAGACACTAACTAAAGGTTTAATCATATTGTAACTAGCCAAATCCCAAAGAGTAGAAGCATAATCAATGGATGATTGAATGTAAGAATAAAGCATCTTTTGAGCATGTATGTTTAAAAAGTTCTTAATCTTTTTAAGCTGGTAAGTTTTAGAAGCAATATTTTTTGTAAGGGTTTGAATGTGCGTTGACAAGGATAAGTTATTGTCAATGGTTACTCCCAGTAGCTTATGATTTGACACTTCTTCAATTTTTTCATTGTTGATATAGACGGGAGGTAAGTTGGTGGCTAAATTTTGACGTTTTTGTCTGGTACAAACCATCATTAATTTAGTTTATTTTCGAATGAAGGGGCAAATGATTTAATTGTGACTAGTTAATAAGAATGTTGATATTTTCCTACAAACTGCAACACACTACAAGTGGATCTGTTTGGCAAGTATCAATTGTAGTGTCATCAGCAAACAGTTCGCATGATGACTTTGTGAATAAAGGTAAGTCACTGATGTACAATGAGAAAAATAGAGGACCAAGTACAGATCATTGTGTTACACCAAACTGGCAGAAAAGTAGACATATTGTTATTTAGGTATACCCCTTGTTGTCTATTAAACAGAAATGATGAAACAGCTTCAGGGCATCGGAAGATAGATTATATACTGCAAGTTTCTTAAGGAGAAACTCATGACTGATAACGTCGAATGCTTTAGCAAAATCGACACAGAACTCCAGTGAATTGTTTTCTGTTCATCTTAGAAAGCCATCTCTCAGTAAGTTTCACCAATGCCACATGACAAAGAGTGTTTGGCTCTGAATCCGGTTTGATTAGGATGTAAGAGGCTGTATTTGTTTAGATGAGATAGAAGACTACAGATATGTTGCTCTGATGGTTTTGAGCACTGAGAGAATAGAAATAGGGCGGTAATTAGAAGGTTCATCAGGGTTTCCTGATTTGTACAAGGGTATTATTTTTGCTTGCTTAAAACTAACCGGGAAAGTGTTTTTGGTTATGCAAAGATTGTAGATGTATGTGAGCATTTCAGCTATAATAGGAGCAGCTAATTTAAGAATTTTATCATCTAATCCATCGATACCACGCGTTGCTGTCTGCTTCAATTGTTTTAAAGCAATTAATACTTCGTGGACACTAACAGGTGTAATTACCATTTCAGAGTCAATATTCTTTTCATTACAAAATGATTTCATGATTTCCAAATCATTGCCTTTCGATTTATCATTAACTATTATCTGATGTGCGACGGTTGAGAAATGATAATTTAATGTATCAACAGATATATCATTCATTCATGGGATATGAAAAAGTATTCATATCTTTATTTGTAAGCTGATTAATAGCTTTCCAAATAGATTTGCAATTTTTCTTTTGATGAATTAATTCTTTAAAGTATTTCTTTTTCTCTGCTCGCAGGAGACGATGTTACATAATTCTTTTGTTTTTTGTAGTCATCACGAGATCCTTTTACCAACAGATAGTCTCTAAGATATATGCTTACTTGAATTTCTTTGGTAAGCCATGGTGCTTTTATACGAAATTTGAGAGAGAGAGAGAGAGGGAGAGGGGGGGAAAGGGAGAGAGAGAGAAAGGGGGAGGGAGAGAGAGAGGAAGAGTGAGAGGGAGGAGAGGGAGAGAGAGAGAGCGAGAGAGAGAAAGGGAGAAAGGGAGGGAGTGGGAGAGGGAGAGAGAGAGGGGGGAGGGAGAGGAGTGGGAGAGAAAGAGAACGAGGGATAGAGGGAGAGGGGGAGAGAGAGAGGGGGGAGAGAGTAGGAGAGGGGGAGAGAGAGAGACTCAGAGAGGTGTGGGGTAGGTAGGTGAGACAGACCATCAGATCATGATACAGTCAGTGCTGGTGTTGGCGAATGAGAGACAGACAGACAGAGAGAGAGAGAGAGAGAGAGAGGGAGAGAGAGAGAGGACAAAACCTGAACTGCATGAACTGTTGTGCACTACAACTGAAACATAATGACACATGTACCAGTTTGTTTGTTTAAAAAAAAATTTTGCGTTTTTTTTTTTTTTTTTTTTTTTTTTTTTTAAACCCCTAAGCCATGAAGACTTGACGACAATCTTCAGACCATCTGATTACTGTTATTCAAAACTATGGTAAAACAGGTTAATGAACCCTGTTTCCAAACTCCTCCAAATCACCCGTAACCATACTGATGATACAAGTCCTGTGTGTGTGTGTGTGTGTGTGTGTGTGTGTGTGTGTGTGTGTGTGTGTGATGCCCACACCTGTGTGGGTTGGGCCACATCAGGGCTTCCCACCTGTTCCATCAATTCAACATAAAACTCTTGTCACATCGGAACAAACAAACAACAAACAAAAAACCCATAAAGAAACCTGCAAAAACAAGCACACTTCATGACATACTGCGTTAAGTTCAGCTCTAGTAACAGGTAAAAAAAAAAATTAAGACTAGGATGTGGTGAGGATGTAAAAACCCTTCTGCTTGATTTCTCATCCATCATTACACACACACACACACACAAAAAGAAGCAAATACAGATCAAAACTACTTCAAAGTTACAGTTACACACACAAAAAAAAACATAGACAAAAAAACCAAACACACTGCACAATGGGCAACTAGTACCCATCCCAATATCACAACCAAATCACCAGAACAAAACAGCACCTTAGTACATCACAAACTGCTGAAAAGAGACGGGGGGGGGGGGGGGAAAAAAAAACAAAACAAAACAAACCACGGCTTCCTGGCAAGAGAAAAACAACAAACCCTAAGTGGAACAAACCCAAAGTGGGAGAGCAGGAAAAGCTGAAAGGAAAAATCATACAGAACAACAGGAAAAAAAAAAGGAATTTCTTGCACAGAATTCCCACACGGCAGGAACGTTGTTTGCACTGAAAAACCCCTGGGTTCTACACTGTAACCAAACGCACTAACCAAACTATGCCACTCACAACAACCACCTCTGGTGAACTGTCAACACAGGACAATTGTATTGTAATTTGTATTGTTCTACGCTGTTGTCACAACAAATTTCTCTGTGTGAAATTCAGGCTGCTCTTCTTCGGGAGAGTGCTTGCGTCGCAACACTGAGAGTGCCACCCATTAAAAATTTTTTTTTTCCTGCCTGCAATTTCATTTTTCCTATGGAAGTGGATTTTTCCACATAATTTTGTCAGGAACAACCATTTTGTTGCCGTGGGTTCTTTCACGCGCACAAAGTGCATGTTGCACACGGGACCCTGGTTTATCATCTCATCTGAATGACTAGCGTCCAGACCACCACTCCAGGTTTAGTGGAAGGGGAGAAAATACTGGAGAGAGTGGGATTTGAACCAGCGTGCTCAGGTTCTCTCACTTCCCATGTGGACACATTACCATTTGGCCAACTCTCTCCACACTATTACTGACTATTATGCACTTTTGTTACTGTTCATTGTGACTAGGCCAACTCTCCACACTATTATTGACTATTATGCACTTTTGTTACTGTTCATTGTGACTAGGCCAACTCTCCACACTATTATTGACTATTATGCACTTTTGTTGCTGTTCATTGTGACTAGGCCAACTCTCCACACTATTATTGACTGTTATGCACTGCTGTTGCTGTTCATTGTGACTAGGCCAACTCTCCACACTATTATTGACTATTATGCACTTTTGTTGTTGTTCATTGTGACCAGGCCAACTCTCCACACTATTATTGACTATTATGCACTTTTGTTGCTGTTCATTGTGACTAGGCCAACTCTCCACACTATTATTGACTATTATGCACTTTTGTTGTTGTTCATTGTGACTAGGCCAACTCTCCACACTATTATTGACTATTATGCACTTTTGTTGCTGTTCATTTTGACTAGGCCAACTCTCCACACTATTATTGACTATTATGCACTTTTGTTGTTCATTGTGACTAGGCCAACTCTCTCCACACTATTATTGACTATTATGCACTTTTGTTACTGTTCATTGTGACTAGGCCAACTCTCCACACTATTATTGACTATTATGCACTTTTGTTGCTGTTCATTGTGACTAGGCCAACTCTCCACACTATTACTGACTATTATGCACTTTTGTTGCTGTTCATTGTGACTAGGCCAACTCTCCACACTATTATTGACTATTATGCACTTTTGTTACTGTTCATTGTGACTAGGCCAACTCTCCACACTATTATTGACTATTATGCACTTTTGTTGTTGTTTGTTGTGACTAGGCCAACTCTCCACACTATTATTGACTATTATGCACTTTTGTTGCTGTTCATTGTGACTAGGCCAACTCTCCACACTATTATTGACTATTATGCACTTTTGTTACTGTTCATTGTGACCAGGCTAACTCTTCACACTATAACTATTATGCACTTTTGTTACTGTTCATTGTGACCAGGCCAACTCTCCACACTATTATTGACTATTATGCACTTTTGTTGTTGTTCATTGTGACCAGGCCAACTCTCCACACTATTATTGACTATTATGCACTTTTGTTACTGTTCATTGTGACCAGGCCAACTCTCCACACTATTATTGACTATTATGCACCTCTGTTGTTGTTCATTGTGACTAGGCCAACTCTCCACACTATTATTGACTATTATGCACTTTTGTTGTTGTTCATTGTGACCAGGCCAACTCTCCACACTATTATTGACTATTATGCACTTTTGTTGTTGTTCATTGTGACCAGGCCAACTCTCCACACTATTATTGACTATTATGCACTTTTGTTGTTCATTGTGACTAGGCCAACTCTCCACACTATTATTGACTATTATGCACTTTTGTTGTTGTTTGTTGTGAATCGGCCAACTCTTCACACTATTATTGACTATTATGCACCTCTGTTGTTCAGCTCGAACAGAACACTTCCCTCTGTTCACTGCTTCATGATAAGGGAGACAACTCAAGACACAAAACAAACGACATTACATGAAAGCAGAGATAAAGAAAAGAGCCTTCCAAAGCAATACTGCATCATCAGTCACTGCCAAGAAAAAAAAAAAAACAAGAACAAGAACAAGGACACCCTCCCGCAGCTCTTTAAAGCATTTAACTGGGATGGAGGTGGATGCATGTGTGTGTGTGTGTGTGTGTGTGTGTGAGAGAGAGAGAGAGAGACACGAAACCTAACAACACAAAATGAAACACAATTTTATCTAACCATTCAACCAGGGTTATGAGATAAGCAAGTATACATGCTTTTTCCCCACACACAGAGAGAGAGAGAGAGACAGAGATAGAGAGAGAATGTGTGTGTGTGTGTGTGTGAGACTCTGTGTGTGTGTGTGTGTATGTGCGTGCGTGTGTGTGTGACTCTGTGTGTGTGTGTGTGTGTGTGTGTGTGTGTGTGTGTGACACTGACAGCAGCGAGTGAGACTCTTGTGTGTGTGTGTGTGGTGAGGGGAGAGAGGGGGTGAGGGGTTGGGGGAGAGGAGGAGGAAGGGGTGGGGCCACACGGACTGACCTGTTGTGGCTGCCCTCCTGCGCCGTCAGCAGCAGCTCCTGGATCTTCTTGGTCACCTTCTCCGTCTTCTTCACCACCTCCTCCTGCGTCGGCAGGCCCCCGCCGCCCCCATCCTCGCCACCACCCCCTGCCCCCTGCGACGACGGGCACGCCCAGTCCTGGCCCTCGCTCTCTGACGACTCCCGAATGGCAGACAGCACCTCCTGCACCTGACGCTCTCTGCACACACACACACATTCACACACACAAAGAAACACACACACACACATTCACAAACACATACACACATTCACACACACATACACACACTCACACATACACACACACACATACACACACATACAAACACACATACACACACACATTCACACACACACACATGCATGCAAACACACCCACACACACACATTCATACACAAACACATACACACACACACAAACAAACACATACACACATGCACACACACATTCACACACACATACAAACACACAAACAAACACACGCATGCACCCAAACACACACACACACATTCACACACACATACAAACACACACACAAATACACACACACATTCACACACATACATACAAACACACACACAGAGAAAAAAATTGTTTATGAATGCTGTTCCAATTCATGACATCATTTGATTAATCATTTGTTTATTCATTCATTTATTTTCCATTGTACTTGTGTCTTATAAACCTTAAGGTTTCATGATGATAAAACTTATTACACACACACACACACTGACACACGGGACGGATTCCAAAATGTGGAGTGATGACCTAGAGGTAACATGTCCGCCTAGGAAGCGAGAGAATCTGAGCGCACTGGTTCAAATCACGGCGCAGCCGCCGATATTTTCTCCCCCTCCACTAGACCTTGAGTGGTGGTCAGGGCGCTAGTCATTTGGATGAGACGATAAACCGAGGTCCCGTGTGCAGCATGCACTTAGGGCACGTAAAAGAACCCATGGCAACAAAAGGGTTGTTCCTGGCAAAATTCTGTAGAAAAATCCACTGTGATAGGAAAAACAAATAAAACTGCACACAGGAAATTTTTTTTAAAAAATGGGTGTCGCTGTAGTGTAGCGATGCGCTCTCCCTGGGGGGAGCAGCCCGAATTTCACATAGAGAAATCTGTTGTGATAAAAAGAAATACAAATACAAAGACATGCACTCAAACTTGACAGCGGTACACCCACCCATTGGAGCCTTGGGGAAGACCCATGTGAGGATTGTCGTAGATCCCTTCGTTGGCGTTGAGGCGGTCCTCAAGGTGGGAGCTGGACGACCCCTGTAAACACGTGAGAACAAGGGGAGACTATGAGAAGCCGGCCACAGAGACTGACCGGACAAAGTGTGACAAGAGAACCCTACCTTGGGGACCAAGTCCATCAACTTTTTGACTGCCCAACCTTTAAAGCAGAAGGAAAAAAAAAAGATACCTGCCGAATCATTTTTCACTGCAAAAAAAGCCCCACAAGAACATCAACGTTTTGAAATTCTGTTTATTATTTATGAGCACAAACAAACATCTGTTTCACAATTTGCTTAAAATTATAATGAACGCAATCTGAATTACCTCGACAAACAAAGCACATTCTGAATTACCTCGACAAACAAAGCACATTCTGAACTTCCTCAACAAACAAAGCACATTCTGAACTTCCTCGACAAACAAAATATATCTCTCTGAGCTGAGTTATTTATAAATTTTTGTGAATGTGTGTAATTTACATTCAGGATAAACACACTTTTACTTCTTGGATGTTTTCAACAAACTACAATAAATCTTTCATATGCTGCTTAGAAAAAAAAACCTTTACCCCCACCTCCAAATATATCTCTAAACTGACTAGTTGGTATTTGTCACTGCAAAGGATTGTGAGCACGGTGCCAAATGATTTCCTATTTGGGATTAATCGTAACTGTTGATACAATCATCAACATCAACACGGACAACACTGGAGCAACATGGTATTAACGACCAAGACACAGCTGCCACCACCTGCTAACAAGCTTGCTCTGATGTCACCGATGGGTTCAAAGAGCTGAGGGGCAACAGCGTTATCTTTATCACTGTTGCCTATAAACAAAACGGTCAAACACAAAACTCTCAACTTTCTTCTTCTTCTTCTTCTTCTGCGTTCACTCGTATGCACACGAGTGGGCTTTTACGTGTATGACCGTTTTTACCCCACCATGTAGGCAGCCATACTCCGTTTTCGGAGGTGTGCATGCTGGGTATGTTCTTGTTTCCATAACCCACTGAACGCTGACATGGATTACAGGATCTTAACGTGCGTATTTGATCTTCTGCTTGCATATACACACGAAGGGGGTTCAGACACTAGCAGGTCTGCACATATGTTGAACTGGGAGATCGTAAAAATCTCCACCCTTTGCCCACCAGGCGCCGTCACCGTGATTCGAACCCGGGACCCTCAGACTGACAGTCCAACGCTTTAATCACTCGGCTATTGCGCCCGTCCTCTCAACTTTCAACTATTTTTGGAGACTCTGACAAATTGATAAAATGCAAAAGAAGTGTCAAACACTGACCAAAATCTCTACAAAAATGCGTTGTGAAACAAAAAAATGGCCTGTTTAAAAGCTCCAAAGCTTGCTTTGTCCCTATCCTACTGCTACTTCAGTGTCAGCGGATTCATGGGGGACTGACTCTGGAGGGACGTGGTGGCGGTCTCCACTCTGAGGAAGACACTCACTCAGTCTAACTCCGTGACTGATCCATTATTGTCATCAGTAGGGGGCTTAGTAGGTGGTGTCCTAAGCACGTTAAATCAGAACAGTCACAACTGAACATGACCGAAGTGATCAGCAGCAGTGCAGGGTCTCCTCTGGTGTGTGGCCTCCTGGCGACCTAACACTGATAGTTCACGGTGGACTGCCGACACAGCGACTGTGTATGGGGGACTCAGAATGAGTGGAGTTGGAGTAATGCCACTGAAACGGTGCAGTGGAGAGATGGCCTAGAGGTAACGCGTCCGCCTAGGAAGCGAGAGAATCTGAGTGCGCTGGTTCGAATCACGGCTCAGCCGCCGATATTTTCTCCCCCTCCACTAGACCTTGAGTGGTGGTCTGGACGCTAGTCATTCGGATGAGACGGTAAACCGAGGTCCCGTGTGCAGCATGCACACAGCGCATGTAAAAGAACCCACAGCAACAAAAGGGTTGTTCCTGGCAAAATTCTGTAGAAAAATCCACTTTGGTAAAAAAAAAAAAAAAAAAAAAATTGCAAGCAGGAAAAAATACAAAAAAATGGGTGGCGCTGTAGTGTAGCGACGTGCTCTCCCTGAGGAGAGCAGCCCGAATTTCACACAGAGAAATCTGTTGTGATAAAAAGAGAAATACAAATACAAATACAGATGGTGGGGCAGCAAAAAAAACACAAAAAAACCCCAAAAAGAAACCCAAACCAAACCAAGACAAAACCAAAACAGCCCAGAGAGGGGTGAGGTGCTAGCGGTGTCTCACCTGCCCCGACCCGGCCAGCAGAATGTTGGAGACGGATGACGCTCCAGATATCTGACCGCTGCTGGACCCTGGGCTCTGTACACCACAATGGTCACACTTCATGACTGCTGTGCTGTGGCGTGTCGCATTGTGCTGTGGTGTGTCTGTGTCGCATTGTGTTGTGGTGTGTCTGTGTCGCATTGTGCTGTGGTGTGTCGCATTGTGCTGTGGTGTGTCGCATTGTGCTGTGGTGTGTCGCATTGTGCTGTGGTGTGTCTGTGTCGCATTGTGCTGTGGTGTGTCGCACTGTGTTGTGGTGTGTCTGTGTCGCATTGTGCTGTGGTGTGTCGCATTGTGCTGTGTGCTGGTGTGTCGCATTGTGTTGTGGTGTGTCGCACTGTGTTGTGGTGTGTCGCATTGTGCTGTGGTGTGTCGCACTGTGCTGTGGTGTGTCTGTGTCACATTGTGCTGTGGTGTGTCGCATTGTGCTGTGGTGTGTCGCACTGTGTTGTGGTGTGTCTGTGTCACATTGTGCTGTGGTGTGTCGCACTGTGCTGTGGTGTGTCTGTGTCGCATTGTGCTGTGGTGTGTCGCACTGTGCTGTGGTGTGTCGCATTGTGTTGTGGTGTGTCGCATTGTGCTGTGGTGTGTCGCATTGTGCTGTGGTGTGTCTGTGTCGCATTGTGCTGTGGTGTGTCTGTGTCACATTGTGCTGTGGTGTGTCGCATTGTGCTGTGGTGTGTCGCATTGTGCTGTGGTGTGTCGCACTGTGTTGTGGTGTGTCTGTGTCGCACTGTGCTGTGGTGTGTCTGTGTCACATTGTGCTGTGGTGTGTCGCATTGTGCTGTGGTGTGTCGCACTGTGTTGTGGTGTGTCTGTGTCACATTGTGCTGTGGTGTGTCGCATTGTGTTGTGGTGTGTCGCATTGTGTTGTGGTGTGTCTGTGTCACATTGTGCTGTGGTGTGTCGCATTGTGCTGTGTGCTGGTGTGTCGCATTGTGCTGTGGTGTGTCGCATTGTGCTGTGGTGTGTCGCATTGTGTTGTGGTGTGTTGCATTGTGCTGTGGTGTGTTGTGGTGTGTCGCATTGTGTTGTGGTGTGTCGCACTGTGTTGTGGTGTGTCGCATTGTGCTGTGGTGTGTCGCATTGTGTTGTGGTGTGTCGCACTGTGTTGTGGTGTGTCGCACTGTGCTGTGGTGTGTCGCACTGTGTTGTGGTGTGTCGTATTGTGCTGTGGTGTGTCGCATTGTGTTGTGGTGTGTTGCATTGTGCTGTGGTGTGTTGTGGTGTGTCGCATTGTGTTGTGGTGTGTCGCACTGTGTTGTGGTGTGTCGCATTGTGTTGTGGTGTGTCGCATTGTGTTGTGGTGTGTCGTATTGTGCTGTGGTGTGTCGCATTGTGTTGTGGTGTGTCGCACTGTGTTGTGGTGTGTCGCACTGTGTTGTGGTGTGTCGCATTGTGTTGTGGTGTGTCGCACTGTGTTGTGGTGTGTCGCATTGTGCTGTGGTGTGTCTGTGTCACATCGCATTGTGATGTGGTGTGTCTGTGTCGCATTGTGTTGTGGTGTGTCGCATTGCGTTGTGGTGTGTCGCATTGTGCTGTGGTGTGTCGCATTGCGTTGTGGTGTGTTGCATTGTGCTGTGGTGTGTTGTGGTGTGTCGCATTGTGTTGTGGTGTGTCGCATTGTGTTGTGGTGTGTCACATTGTGCTGTGGTGTGTCTGTGTCGCATTGTGTTGTGGTGTGTCGCATTGTGTTGTGGTGTGTTGTGGTGTGTCGCATTGTGTTGTGGCGTGTCGCATTGTGCTGTGGTGTGTCGCATTGTGTTGTGGTGTGTCGCATTGTGTTGTGGTGTGTCACATTGTGCAGTGGTGTGTTGCATTGTGTTGTGGTGTGTTGTGGTGTGTCGCATTGTGTTGTGGTGTGTCGCACTGTGTTGTGGTGTGTCGCATTGTGCTGTGGGGTGACTGTGTCACATTGTGTTTTGGTGTGTCGCATTGTGCTGTGGTGTGTCGCATTGTGCTGTGGTGTGTCTGTGTCGCATTGTGTTGTGGTATGTCGCACTGTGTTGTGGTGTGTCGCATTGTGCTGTGGTGTGTCTGTGTCGCATTGTGTTGTGGTGTGTCGCATTGTGTTGTGGTGTGTCGCACTGTGTTGTGGTGTGTCGCATTGTGCTGTGGTGTGTCTGTGTCGCATTGTGTTGTGGTGTGTCGCATTGTGTTGTGGTGTGTCGCATTGTGCTGTGGTGTGTCGCATTGTGCTGTGATGTGTCGCATTGTGTTGTGTGGTGTGTCACATTGTGCTGTGGTGTGTCACACTGTGCTGTGGTGTGTCGCATTGTGTTGTGGTGTGTCGCATTGTGTTGTGGTGTGTCGCATTGTGCTGTGGTGTGTTGCACTGTGCTGTGGTGTGTCGCATTGTGCTGAGTTGAGTCTGTGTCGCATTGTGCTGTGGTGTGTCGCACTGTGTTGTGGTGTGTCGCATTACAATGTGTTGTGCTGTACAGTGTTGTGTTATATTGCATTACATTGTTTTGTGTTTATTGTATTGCATTACATTGTGTTGTATTATGTTGTGTTATACTGCATTACATTTTGTTGCCTTGTATAGTGTCATTTTTTTTGCGTTACATTGTGTTGTATTGTGTTCTGTTATATTGCATTATATTGTGCTGTGTTGTTATATTGCATTATATTGTGTTGTACTGTTTTGTGTTATATTGCATTGCAATGTGTTACATTGTGTTATGTTGTGTTATATTGTATTACATTGTGTTGTACTGTCTTGTGTTATACTGCATTGCAATGTGTTACATTGTGCTGCATTGTACAGTGTCGTGTTTTGGTATATTTCATTACAATTTACATTGTGCCGTGTTATATTACATTACAATGTTTTGTGTTGTGTTGTGTTGTGCTATAATGTGTAACATTGTGTTGTATAGTGTTGAGTTATATTGCAATACATTGTGTTGTATGGTATAGCCTTGTGTTGTATTATATTGCATTGTACAGTGATGTGTTGTGTTATATTGTATTACATTGTGTTGTGTTCTATTGCACTGTATAATGTGTTGTGTTATATTGCATTACACTGTGCTGTACTGTGCTGTGTTATACTGCTATACATCGTGTTGTAAAGTGTTGTGTTAAACTGCATTACACTGAGTTGTGTTGTAGAGTGTTGTGATATACTGCATTACACTTTGTTGTGTTATACTGCATTACAGTGTGTTGTACAGTGTTGTGTTATATTGCATTACATCGTGTTGTATTGTGTCATACTGCATTGTATAAAATTGTACAGTGTTGCATTGTATTGTGTTAAGTTGTACTGTGTTGTATCATACTGCACTGTAATGTCTTTGGTGTTGTATTGTATCGCTCTGCAATGCATGGCGTGGCGCGGCGTTGCATTGCATGCGTTTTGTGTTGTACTGCATTGTATTGTATTGTGTTGTATTTTGTCATGACAAATTTCTCTCAGTGAAGTTCGACCTGCTCTCCCCTGGGAGAGGGCATTGCTACAATGCAGTGCAACCTCCCCCCCCCCCCCCCTTCCTCAACCTCCATTTCTTCTTCTTCTTCTTCGTTTTTCTGCTTGTAACTGCAAGTGTATTTGCTTTCTCATCAAGTGGATTTTTCTCCTTCTACGTGTGCCTATCCAATTCTGCTTCTAAGTGAGTGAGTGGGCAAGTGAGCGAGTGTGAGTGTGAGCGTGAGAGTGTGTACGCGTGTGCGTGCTGCTGTGTTTTCAAGCAAAGAAAATGAAACATGTTGTACAGCTGAACAGAAACAATATCATCTTGAACAGCGCATAGTCTTGTGTAAGGAAACTCGTTGCTCTGTGTACAATCAACTCACACAATTCATGCACGACAACCACACACATTAAAAAAAAAGCCATCCTCACACACACACACATACTCCATGTTCATCACGGTCTCTCTCACACGGACTATAAGCATTCTCCACATTCATTTCACACACACACACACATGCACACACACACACACACGCACACAAACATTCTCCATCTCAGATGCACACCCATCCACACACACGCACACACAAACACATTCTCTATCTCACATGCACACCCACCCACACATTCTCTATCTCACATGCACACCCACCCACCCATTCTCTATCTCACATGCACACCACCCACCCACACACACATACACACGCCCACACACACACAAGAACACATTCTCTATCTCACATACACACCCACCCACACACACACGCACACACAAAGCCACACACACACACACACACTCTCCCTCTCACACCCACACCACACCCTCACCCACACACTGCCAACACCCCCAGCACAGAGGGCCACACACACACACACACTCTCCCTCTCACACCCACACCACACCCTCACCCACACACTGCCAACACCCCCAGCACAGAGGGCCACACACACACACACACACTCTCCCTCTCAAACCCACACCCACACACTGCCAACACCCCCAGCGCAGAGGGCCACACACACACACACACACACACTCTCCCTCTCACACTCACACACTGCCAACACCCCCAGCGAAGAGGGCCACACACAAACACACACACACACACACACACTCTCCCTCTCACAGCCACACCACACACACACACTCACGCTCTGCACCAGGTGACGGTTGGGGTCGCCCATCTCGATCATGGAGAAGGGGCGGACCTGGGGGCGGATCTCGCGGACCTGGATCGTCTCCCCCTCCTCCTCCCCCCCTCCCCCCAGGCCGTTGGTGAGGGGGTCTGCCACCAGCACCGCACTGTCGCGGTGCGTGCGCAGCGTCTGGTTCTCCATCATCAGCGTCTCCATCTGCACCACCACCAACACCCCACATCACATCACACACGCACACCACACGCATGGAAAGTTTCACTTTCAGTCTCCCCCCATCCCCATTACACCCCCCCCCATTGTTTCAGTTTCAGTTTACACCCCCCCCACCCCCACCCCACTCCACCACAACGTCTGTTTACCTCCAAAGTTTCAGTCCCCCCCCCCCCCCCCTCCCCGCCCCCCTACTCCTCCCCTCCCAAATAAACAACACACACCCACACTTCAGTTTCAGTCCCCCTACACATTTCAGACCCCCTAACCCAATGTTTCAGTTCCCCCTATGATCCCCCCCCCCCCCCACCTCACGGTGTTCCAGTTTCCTCCCTCAACAACCACAACACATTTCAACATTCTTATGTGTAGCCACTGTACCTGTCTGCCAGTACACAGAAATGAAATAAAGTGTTGACATCTATTGAAACAGGCTTGTTGTGCGTTTCAGATTGTAGGTGTTTCTCACTCACCTTGTGCATTTCAGATTGTAGGTGTTTCTCACTCTCTATCTCACCTTGTGCATTTCAGACTGTAGGTGTTTCTCTCTCTCTCACTCACCTTGTGCATTTCATACAGGTGTTTCTCTCTCTCTCTCACCTTGTGCATTTCAGACTGTAGGTGTTTCTCTCTCTCACTCACCTTGTGCATTTCAGACTGTAGGTGTTTCTCACTCACCTTGTGCATTTCAGACTGTAGGTGTTTCTCTCTCTCACTCACCTTGTGCATTTCAGACTGTAGGTGTTTCTCTCTCTCTCTCACCTTGTGCATTTCAGACTGTAGGCGTTTCTCTCTCTCTCACTCACCTTGTGCATTTCAGACTGTAGGCGTTTCTCTCTCTCTCTCTCACCTTGTGCATTTCAGACTGTAGGTGTTTCTCTCTCTCTCTCACTTTGTGCATTTCAGACTGTAGGTGTTTCTCTCTCTCTCTCACTTTGTGCATTTCAGACTGTAGGTGTTTCTCTCTCTCTCTCTCACCTTGTGCATTTCAGACTGTAGGTGTTTCTCTCTCTCTCTCACCTTGTGCATTTCAGACTGTAGGTGATTCTCTCTCTCTCTCTCACCTTGTGCATTTCAGACTGTAGGTGATTCTCTCTCTCTCTCTCACCTTGTGCATTTCAGACTGTAGGCGTTTCTCTCTCTCTCTCACCTTGTGCATTTCAGACTGTAGGTGTTTCTCTCTCTCTCTCTCACCTTGTGCATTTCAGACTGTAGGCGTTTCTCTCTCTCTCTCACTTTGTGCATTTCAGACTGTAGGTGTTTCTCTCTCTCTCTCACTTTGTGCATTTCAGACTGTAGGTGTTTCTCTCTCTCTCTCACTTTGTGCATTTCAGACTGTAGGTGTTTCTCTCTCTCTCTCTCACCTTGTGCATTTCAGACTGTAGGTGTTTCTCTCTCTCTCTCACCTTGTGCATTTCAGACTGTAGGTGATTCTCTCTCTCTCTCTCACCTTGTGCATTTCAGACTGTAGGCGTTTCTCTCTAACTCACCTTGTGCATTTCAGACTGTAGGTGTTTCTCTCTCTCACTCAACTTGTGCATTTCAGACTGTAGGTGTTTCTCTCTCTCTCTCACCTTGTGCATTTCAGACTGTAGGTGATTCTCTCTCTCTCTCTCACCTTGTGCATTTCAGACTGTAGGCGTTTCTCTCTCTCTCTCACCTTGTGCATTTCAGACTGTAGGTGTTTCTCTCTCTCTCTCACTTTGTGCATTTCAGACTGTAGGTGTTTCTCTCTCTCTCTCACTTTGTGCATTTCAGACTGTAGGTGTTTCTCTCTCTCTCTCTCACCTTGTGCATTTCAGACTGTAGGTGTTTCTCTCTCTCTCTCACCTTGTGCATTTCAGACTGTAGGTGTTTCTCTCTCTCTCTCACTTTGTGCATTTCAGACTGTAGGTGTTTCTCTCTCTCTCTCACTTTGTGCATTTCAGACTGTAGGTGTTTCTCTCTCTCTCTCTCACCTTGTGCATTTCAGACTGTAGGTGTTTCTCTCTCTCTCTCACCTTGTGCATTTCAGACTGTAGGTGATTCTCTCTCTCTCTCTCACCTTGTGCATTTCAGACTGTAGGCGTTTCTCTCTAACTCACCTTGTGCATTTCAGACTGTAGGTGTTTCTCTCTCTCACTCAACTTGTGCATTTCAGACTGTAGGTGTTTCTCTCTCTCTCTCACCTTGTGCATTTCAGACTGTAGGTGATTCTCTCTCTCTCTCACCTTGTGCATTTCAGACTGTAGGCGTTTCTCTCTCTCTCTCACCTTGTGCATTTCAGACTGTAGGTGTTTCTCTCTCTCACTCACCTTGTGCATTTCAGACTGTAGGTGTTTCTCTCTCTCTCTCTCACCTTGTGCATTTCAGACTGTAGGCGTTTCTCTCTAACTCACCTTGTGCATTTCAGACTGTAGGTGTTTCTCTCTCTCACTCACCTTGTGCATTTCAGACTGTAGGTGATTCTCTCTAACTCACCTTGTGCATTTCAGACTGTAGGTGTTTCTCTCTCTCACTCACCTTGTGCATTTCAGACTGTAGGTGTTTCTCTCTCTCTCTCACCTTGTGCATTTCAGACTGTAGGCGTTTCTCTCTCTCTCTCACCTTGTTGTGCATTTCAGACAGGTTCTCTCTCTCTCTCACCCTATGTATTTCAGACAGGGGTTTCTCACTCACCTTGTTGTGCATTTCAGACTGTAGGCGTTTCTCTCTCTCTCTCACCTTGTTGTGCATTTCAGACAGGTGTCTCTCTCTCTCTCTCTCACCCTATGTATTTCAGACAGGGGTTTCTCACTCACCTTGTTGTGCATTTCAGACAGGGGTTTCTCACTCACCTTGTTGTGCATTTCAGACAGGTGTTTCTCCAGGTCGCACTTGACCTGCACCAGCTGCTGTATCTTGGCCTGGGACTCGGCCAGGGCGCGCCGCACCGACATGAACTCTTCCGTCGTCACCGGGCCCTCCACCTGCTCCCCCCGCCCCGTCTGCAACCAACAACAGGTGCTGTTTTTACCTATCACTATCGACTGATTGATATGGATACTTACACAGTGCCTATCCTCAGTCAGAGACCAAGCTCTAAACAGGCACAATAGCCGAGTGGTTAAACCACTGGACTTTCAATCTGATGGCCTCGGGTTCGAATCTCAGTAACAGCGCCTTGTGGGTAAAGGGTGGAGGTTTTTCCTGATCTCCCAGGTCAACACATGTGCGTACCTGCTAGCGCGTGAACCCCATTCATGTGTACATGCACGCAAACGATCAAGTACGCACGTTGAAGATCCTGTAATCCATATCGGCGTTCAGTGGTGGGTTACGGAAACAAGAACATAGCCAGCATGAAAATGGAGTGAAGCTGCCTAAATGACGGGGTTAAAAAAACAACAAACAAACCCCCATCCACAGCCACCCACAAACACATCCAAGCACCCACAAAAACACACACACATCCACAAACACACACCCACAAAAACACACACACATCCACAAACACACACCCACACACACATCCACAAACACCCCCCCACAAAAACACACGCACATCCACAAACACACACCCACAAAAACACACACACATCCACAAACACACACCCACAAAAACACACACACATCCACAAACACACACCCACACACACATCCACAAACACGCACACACCTCCACACACACCAAAATATCTACTGAAAAAAATTCAAAGCATTGACTGCAGAGCATATAAACTGGCACTTGGCTTACCAGTCCATGCTTCCAGTAAGAAAACGTACAGTGCAGCGGGAGTATTACCATTAGAGGATCAAAGGGAACTTGCATGCAGTAAATTTGTCTTGAGAAGTTTAACGGATGAAAATGATTTGGAATAAGAAATAACTCTCAAATCTGACCGCGATTTTCCAAAGAGAGCTATATCTATATCCTCTCATACCACACTGGGAACATACACGTCAAATATTTTAACAAATTCCCGTGTGAATAAAACCCCACATTTTGCTAAAAGGTCTGTGGTATCACCTACATCTTTATGGGAACTCCAAAGAGCACAATTTGATATCGATCATACTGATCTGACCAAAGATGACAACATAAATTTACTTACATCACATGTACGAATTCATTTGGAAGAGAAATACCATAATCATTTAAAGACATTAACATACAGCTCTGTTGTAAATAATTAAGCTGGTGCTGCTTTTGTTATTCCAGACCTTAACTTTCAAAACTCATTTCAACTGGGAGAGAATAAGTCCATCTTCACAGCTGAACTCATAGCAATTCTAATGGCGTTAAATTTCATGATATCCTTTCCAAAAACTATATTTCAGATTCTGTTTTGTGTTGATTCTAAATCAGTTCTTCACGCTATTAACTTATAAAAGAAACGGTTGAGTATGAACTCATTATTGAAATCAACCATTTGATTCATGAACTCTTATTAAGAGGCTCTTACATAACCTTTTGCTGGATTCCTTCTCACTGTGATTTTTACTATAATGAAAAAGTTGACATTCTGGCTAAAAAAGGAGCAGAAGTTCCATGAAGGAGTTAGATTTAAATATTTCGCTTTCACTACAGGAATGTTACACCATGGTAGAAAAAGTCCAATGAACAAAATTTCAGCTTGAAGAAAAACACACCAATAACTTGGAGTTACATAAAAATATACAGAAAATGTATGGTTTCATGGGAAAACATTACCAAAATGATTTTCATAAGAGGGAAATCATTTGTCTAATCTGCAGATGGAAAATGAATTGTTTAAAGACCAAATATGTTAGTAATGTTTCTTGCATCTGTGGTGCTCACATAAAAGCCGATCATATACTAACTTGCGATATGTTAAAGTCTCACATCACTGAACTGAAATCATCTTCAGTGTTGACAATCTTCAGCAGTCCATTGCTAATGTATGACTTTTTGCAATTCTTGTTAAATAGTCCAGCTGGTTCGCTGTTGTAGTTGTTAGTTTTTCATTAGAAAGATGTTATATTGTTACGCACCCATAAACACACACACACATCCACAAACACACATCCACAAACAAACATACACATCCACACACACAATCCACAAACACACACACACATCCACAAACAAACACCCCCCCACAAACACACACACACACACATCCACAAACAAACACACACATCCACAAACAAACATACACATCCACACACACAATCCACAAACACACACACATGCACATCCACAAACAAACACACACATCCATAAACAAACATACACATCCACACACACAATCCACAAACACACACACATCCACAAACACACACAATCCACACACACATCCACAAACATACACATCCACACACACACACACACAAACACACACATCCACAAACAAACACACACATCCACAAACACACATCCACACACACACACACACATTCACAAACATACATACACATCCACACACCCACACATCAACAAACACACACCCACAAACACACACACAAATCCACCCCCAACAAACACGCACCCCCTCCCAAACACCCCCACCCCTCCCCCCCCCATCAGTGTGTGTACCTCTGCGGAGTCTCCTTTCAGTTCAGCCTGCATGCTGCGGATACTCTGGGAGTCAATGCTGCTGTAGTCCTCGTCGGACGCCACGCTGTCGTACAGCGGTTCCTCGTCGCTCAGAGCGCTCATCGTCTTGGACTCCGCTCGTTTCAGCAGCTTGGTGCCGCCGCTGAACTTGTCTGCGTCATGCACACACCACCACACTCACAGCCGTGAGATCACATTTCCACACACACACCCTCTCCCCCCCCCCCCCCCCCCCCCCCCCACCATCCCTAGATGGAATTTATAATTTAAAAAAAAAAGAAAAAAGACACAAATATATCATTGGCAATAGTGTTAAAAAAAAAAAAAAAAAAAAAAAAAAGTCTATAAAATCACAACTTTGAAATCACATTTCCACACACACACACACACCCTTGATGACAGAATTTACGATTAAGAAAACATACAAATTATCATTGGCAACAGTGTAAAAAAAAAAAAAAAAAAAAAAAAAATCACATTTGTACAAACACACAAACCCCCAGATGATAGAATTCACAATTAAAAAAAAACCCATACAAATATATCACTGGCAATAGCGTAAAAAGAATATTCTCTATAAGAAAAAAAAAAAAAAAAATCAGAACCCTAGTCAATAGATCAGTTCCACTTTTTCAAGGAGGCATTACTGTGTTCAGGCAAATCCTTATACATCACACCACATCTACTTGGCAGACTCCTGACAGCAGCATAACCAAACCCTCTGTGTCAGGCCTTGAGTGCACGCATATATATATATATATATATATTTAGACACACACATATACACACGATAGTCAGTTGTGTCCGACTATGACCATCAGAACAGCAGAGAAGGCAACTGCTGTCCCGACTATCCGGGCTACAGTTTGATTATAGTGGAGAGTGTCTTGCCCAAGTTACATCCCCACTCTCTCGGCCAAGAGGGTTTTAGGACAGTCGGTGTTGGGATGGTTCCCAAAGGCCAACTAGCCCCCAAGGCTGCAGCACTTAGAGCCAGTGCAACTTTGCCTCCTAGTTTGAGAGTCATAATCCTTCACAAAAGACTAAACTGTAAATGATTTCCCATTGACGAGAAACCATTGATAATACATCTCTCACTTTGCTGTTAGCGCAAATGTAAACTTATGTCAATCTGTGATATATATATATATATATATATATATATATATATATATATATATATATATTTATATACCTATCACTCAGAGCGTATGTCTTCTACAGAATTTTGCCAGAGGACAATGCTAACGTTGCCAAGGGATCTTTAGTGCAACAAGTCTCATGCAGCACACAGGACCTCAGTTTACCTTCTCATCCTAGTGACTAGACGCTCAGTTTGATTTTCCAGTCAAACTTGGGAGAAAGGGTGAAACAGAGATTTGAACCCAGAACCTCACGGACATTGAATGGACAGAAAAACGTCTTAACCATTCTGCCACCATACAGTGAACAGAAAATAAAAACAACAACACAAACAACAAACAAACAAACGCATACATACACACACACAGCCACGCACAACAAAACAATTTACAATTAAAAAAACACACACAAACATACCACTGGCAATAGCGTAAAACCATTCTGCCACCTTACTCCTTAGAGTGAATAGAATTTTGAAAAAAAACCAACAAAAACCCCAAACCAAACAAATGCACGCACACACACACACCACAAGAAAACACTGATGAGATCAGGGCACCAGCACAGAAGACACGGGAAGAGAGGAAGTGAGGAAAAAACACAACAACAGCAACATCGAAAAAAAAAAAAAAAAAAAAAAAAAAAAAAAAAAAAGAAAGAAAAGAAAGCAAAATGCAAAAGATAAAACACAGGAGAACGATAGTTAAACAATGCTAGAGACATCTGCTTGACACATGTGTTCCTTTCCACAACATGTCACTATTTCCATCTGGAAATGCAGTCATTTCTCAGTCATAATAACAACTGTATATCACAATGACTTTTGCTGCTGACACAGCAGATTCCTGAGAGAAATTCAGACTGCTCTCCTCCTGGGGAAAGCACGCTGCCACAGTGTGGCGCCACCCTTGTTTCTCTTTCTCTGCCTGCAGGTGTGTTTGTTTCACTATCAAAGTGCACTTTCCTACAGAACCCTGTCAGGAACAACCCTTGTGTCGCCCTGGGTTCTTTTACACATGCTAAGTCCATGCTGCACACAGGACCTCAGTTTACCGTCTCATCCAAAAGACTGGCACCCAGACTATCCACTCGAAGTGTCGTGGAGGGGTCAGGGGGCGTGAGGGGGGGAGTGCAAATCCCCAATTCATGTGCAGGATTCAAACCCACACTGGCTTCCTTGTCAGGCATCTCATCACCAAGCCTGTACTGGCCACTCAAGGCAAGTGACAACTGACAGACGACACAAGGCAAGTGACAACTGACAGAGAGACGACACAAGGCAAGTGACAACTGACAGACGACACAAGGCAAGTGACAACTGACAGAGAGACGACACAAGGCAAGTGACAACTGACAGACGACACAAGGCAAGTGACGACTGACAGAGAGACGACACAAGGCAAGTGACAACTGACAGAGAGACAACACAAGGCAAGTGACAACTGACAGACGACACAAGGCAAGTGACAACTGACAGACGACACAAGGCAAGTGACAACTGACAGACGACACAAGGCAAGTGACAACTGACAGACGACACAAGGCAAGTGACAACTGACAGACGACACAAGGCAAGTGACAACTGACAGAGAGACGACACAAGGCAAGTGACAACTGACAGAGAGACGACACAAGGCAAGTGACAACTGACAGACGACACAAGGCAAGTGACGACTGACAGAGAGACGACACAAGGCAAGTGACAACTGACAGACGACACAAGGCAAGTGACGACTGACAGAGAGACGACACAAGGCAAGTGACAACTGACAGAGAGACGACACAAGGCAAGTGACGACTGACAGAGAGACGACACAAGACAAGTGACAACTGACAGACGACACAAGGCAAGTGACAACTGACAGACGACACAAGGCAAGTGACGACTGACAGAGAGACGACACAAGGCAAGTGACAACTGACAGAGAGACGACACAAGACAAGTGACGACTGACAGAGAGACGACACAAGGCAAGTGACGACTGACAGAGAGACGACACAAGGCAAGTGACAACTGACAGAGAGACGACACAAGGCAAGTGACAACTGACAGAGAGACGACACAAGGCAAGTGACAACTGACAGACGACACAAGGCAAGTGACAACTGACAGAGAGACGACACAAGGCAAGTGACAACTGACACAGAGACGACACAAGGCAAGTGACGACTGACAGAGAGACAACACAAGGCAAGTGACAAATGACACAGAGACGACACAAGGCAAGTGACGACTGACAGAGAGACGACACAAGGCAAGTGACAACTGACAGAGAGACGACACAAGGCAAGTGACAAATGACACAGAGACGACACAAGGCAAGTGACGACTGACAGAGAGACAACACAAGGCAAGTGACAAATGACACAGAGACGACACAAGGCAAGTGACGACTGACAGAGAGACGACACAAGGCAAGTGACAAATGACACAGAGACAACACAAGGCAAGTGACGACTGACAGAGAGACGACACAAGACAAGTGACGACTGACAGAGAGACGACACAAGGACTGACAGAGAGACGACACAAGGCAAGTGACAACTGACAGAGAGACGACACAAGGCAAGTGACAACTGACAGACGACACAAGGCAAGTGACGACTGACAGAGAGACGACACAAGACAAGTGACGACTGACAGAGAGACGACACAAGGCAAGTGACAACTGACACAGAGACGACACAAGGCAAGTGACAACTGACAGACGACACAAGACAAGAGACAACTGACAGAGAGACGACACAAGGCAAGTGACAACTGACAGAGAGACGACACAAGGCAAGTGACGACTGACAGAGAGACGACACAAGGCAAGTGACAAATGACACAGAGACGGCACAAGGCAAGTGACAACTGACAGAGAGACGACACAAGGCAAGTGACGACTGACAGAGAGACGACACAATGCAAGCGACGACTGACAGAGAGACGACACAAGGACTGACAGAGAGACGACACAAGGCAAGTGACGACTGACAGAGAGACGACACAAGGACTGACAGAGAGACGACACAAGGCAAGTGACAACTGACAGAGAGACGACACAAGACAAGTGACGACTGACAGAGAGACGACACAAGGCAAGTGACGACTGACAGAGAGACGACACAAGACAAGTGACGACTGACAGAGAGACAACACAAGACAAGTGACAACTGACAGACGACACAAGGCAAGTGACAACTGACAGAGAGACGACACAAGGCAAGTGACGACTGACAGAGAGACGACACAAGGCAAGCGACGACTGACAGAGAGACGACACAAGACAAGTGACGACTGACAGAGAGACAACACAAGGCAAGTGACGACTGACAGAGAAACGACACAAGACAAGTGACAACTGACACAGAGACGACACAAGGCAAGTGACAACTGACAGAGAGACGACACAAGGCAAGTGACGACTGACAGAGAGACGACACAAGACAAACACCACTGCCCCCCATTCCCCCCACCCCCCAGGCCCACCCCCACACCCTACCTGGCTCTTTAGGCGTCTGAGCGATGCCAGTCTGTCGGAGGCGCGCGTCATTCAAGATGTCCATGACTAGAGTGGCAAACTCGCGAGCGTTGAAGCGGGCTAGCTTCTGTCGTCCCTGCGTACACATGCACAGAACACACCAACACTGTTTACACACACTTCTGTAGTCCCTGCGTACACATGCACAGAACACACCAACACTGTTTACACACACTTCTGTAGTCCCTGCGTACACATGTACACATGCATAGAACACACCAACACTGTTTACACACACTTCTGTAGTCCCTGCGTACACATGTACACATGCATAGAACACACCAACACTGTTTACACACACTTCTGTAGTCCCTGCGTACACATGTACACATGCACAGAACACACCAACACTGTTTACACACACTTCTGTAGTCCCTGCGTACACATGCACAGAACACACCAACACTGTTTACACACACTTCTGTAGTCCCTGCGTACACATGTACACATGCATAGAACACACCAACACTGTTTACACACACTTCTGTAGTCCCTGTACACATGTGCAACACATAAACACTGTTTACACACACTTCTGTCGTCCCTGCGTACACATGCATAGAACACACCAACACTGTTTACACACACTTCTGTAGTCCCTGCGTACACATGCATAGAACACACCAACACTGTTTACACACACTTCTCTAGTCCCTGCGTACACATGTACACATGCATAGAACACACCAACACTGTTTACACACACTTCTGTCGTCCCTGCGTACACATGCATAGAACACACCAACACTGTTTACACACACTTCTCTAGTCCCTGTACACATGTGCAACACATAAACACTGTTTACACACACTTCTGTAGTCCCTGCGTACACATGCATAGAACACACCAACACTGTTTACACACACTTCTGTAGTCCCTGTACACATGTGCAACACATAAACACTGTTTACACACACTTCTGCAGTCCCTGCGTACACATGCATAGAACACACCAACACTGTTTACACACACTTCTGTAGTCCCTTCGTACACAATCAACTCATTCAACTCTGGTGTTAAACTTTGATCTGACACAACAGTTCCCACGTTCCTCCATGCATCAACTGCTAGCAAAGGGAACTGACTTCTATAACATTTCCCGCAGTGTTCACACAAATCAGTTTGGGAGGAAAAAACGGATAATTTCATTACAATCATTTCCTGCGTTTCCCCCTTGTATGGCAGGGTAGTCTGCTGTTGCTGCAAATTTCCTGGGGTTGAACTGGTTAACAATGAAAAAATAAAACACAATAAAATAAAATAAAAATTCCACAAAATCTTCGACGAATAACAAAACTGACAATCAAACTGGATTTGATCAAAACAACTTAATCAAAATTAAAGAAAAGTTTCATAAATTAAAAATTAATCAAAATATCCTTTGATAAATTACATATCAATGACAGAACTTTATTTTAATATTAACAAATTCATAACAAAATGTCCTTGATATAATAAATCGATAATGAATTTTTTTTTTTTTTTGATAATTAGCAAAATAATAACAAAATAACCTTGGATAAATAACAAATCAAAGACAAAAATTACAAACAAATAAATTATAAACAAATCAATAGCAACAACAAACAAGTCTGATAAAAAAAAAATCCTTTGATAAACAACAAATGAACTACAAAAAATCCTCGGACAAATAAAATAATAATAACGAAATATCCTCTGATAAAAAAACAATAATGAAATATCCATCCTCTGATAGATAAAATATAATAACAAAATATCCTTTGATAACCAATAAATCAGTTTCAGTTTCAGTAGCTCAAGGAGGCGTCACTGCGTTCGGACAAATCCATATACGCTACACCACATCTGCCAAGCAGGTAACCCAACGTGCTTAGTCAGGCCTTGAGAAAAAAAAAAAAAAAAGAAGAAGAAAGGTGAATAAATAATAGGTAAGCTTACATAAATAAATAAATAATAATTATAATATAAAATAAATAAATCAATCAATCAATAAACATAAAATCCAGACTACAAGGCGCTGCTGCGCAGATTTCATGTGGTAGAGAGTTCCAGGAGGTGGGAAATACTTCACAACAATTGATACAGTCTTTCAGCACCCAGCCCTCACAAATAAAAAATTTACATGCTGAAAACTGAAAATGAAGTATGTCCATCTTTACCATGTTATGAAATATCCTTGGAGCCCGACACTCTAGCTCCTACTGGTATGAGTGCTGTGAGTGCTGTCCGTATGTCAACTTTTTACAAGCTAACGGAGTCTCACTTGTACCTGAATGCTCTGATTATTTGACATTGTTCTTTCCTTTTTCACACACACATTAATCTCTTTGATGTATTCCCATCTGCTCCTTCTCACCCCTCCCCCCCCCCCCCCCAACCCCCCCCCCCTTTTTTTTTCACCGCTATATATACGTTTTTCTTAAACCTTTCACTTCCAACAGCGGATATATCCATGGTTTCAGGGTGACTGCATTATCAACAGTCCAGCCTTTCATTTGCATATGCTTACTTCATCGCAAATGGCAACTGCCTTCATGAGTGTTCAAAGCAATATCTCAGCAAGTTTTGACTCGATTTGGATGCGTTTTTTTGCGTTTTGTGAAGTGAAAAACTTTTCAGCGTGTCAGCATCGCAGCCAGGACATACAGTGCAGAAAAGGTGGCTAGAATTTTGTTTGATTTTCCGCACAATGGAGTGATGGCCTAGAGGTAACGTGTCCACCTTGGAAGCGAGAGAATCTGAGTGCGCTGGTTCGAATCACGGTTCAGCCGCCAATATTTTCTCCCCCTCCACTAGACCTAGAGTGGTGGTCTGGACGCTAGTCATTCGGATGAGACGATAAACCGAGGTCCCGTGTGCAGCATGCATTTAGCGCACGTAAAAGAACCCACGGCAACAAAAGTGTTGGTCCTGGCAAAATTCTCTAGAAAAATCCACTTCGATAGGAAAAACAAATAAAACTACACACAGGAAAAAATACAAAAAAATGGGTGGCGCTGTAGTGTAGCGACGCGCTCTCCCTGGGGAGAGCAGCCCGAATTTCACACAGAGAAATCTGATGTGATAAAAAGAAATACAAATACAAATACAATGTCGACAATAGCAACTGCAGAAACATGATAGAAAACAAAAGCAATGTTGCTGTTGATGAATACATGCTACAAAGTACTTCAACAGGAAGGGGGCGGGGGTGGGGGCGTGTCAGAAGTGGGTACAGAAAAAACACTTTGGGGTTTTCATTTATCATGAAACCCTGCAGATGAAAGTTTCAAGCCGAAATATTGTTTACAGAGAGCTTTTGTGTCGTACTATTGTGTTATAGTGTTTGTGGGTGTTTGGGTGGGAGGGTGTGCACGGTGTATGTGAGTGTTTAGGTACAGTGTTTGTGTTTAAAACATAATAGTGGAGGAAACAACATATCGGCACTTGGTTGTTGTGTCCGATACATTTGCTAACCATCTGGCACCATTTCCACTGGTTTTTTTGTTTTTTTTCATCTTAGAATCTGAGTTATTTTCCCCTGATCAGGAGTTATCTCATCCTGTCAACATTGAACTTATGATAATTATATCCTCAATTATTTTTCCTTCAAGAAAACATCTCCTTTTACATACTTTCGAGCATAATTAAAATTTTTGTGATTTTTTTTGTTTTTTTTGTTTTTTTTTACCTTGGTTTTTGCAAAAATCACAAATTGTTCTGGAAGTGAAAGGGTTGAAAATATTTCGAATCAAGCAAGGTCATTTTACATATTTTTAGTAATTTCTTACGAGTGTGAAATGGAGACTGATGGCGGGTGCATGGATATTTGATGCAGCTGAGATTGTGTGCTTCTGAGCGTATGCATGTCTATATTTGTGCTATAAAGGATTTAACTGTGTGCCACCACACCAAGTATCTCCTTTTAAGGACAATAAATCATCTTGTGATCTTGTGACTGCTTACCGTATTATGTCTGTGAATGAAATAAAGTACACAAAAACGACAACAAGCAAACAACAAAACAATACCAGAAAACAAACAATCCTGACAGGCGGGGTGGCTGACCTGATTACGGGTGGTAGAGAGTTCCGGGTTGACGGGAAGGTGAGGGACCGTCAGACGCTCGCTGACTATCGACGTGTGGTCGTGGGTGGACAACCAGACTGTGGACCACAAAGTAAATAGCGTAAAGACATTGTGTGTGTGTGTGTGTGTGTGTGTGTGTGTGTGTGTGTGTGTGTGTGTGTGTGTGTGTGTGAGTGGCTGTGTGTGTGTGAATGTGTCTGAGAAATTCAAAATGTGCGTGTTGTCTAGTTTAACATCCTTTCACTCTAAGCGATATCAGACGAGGACAGGGGAAAAAAAACAACAAAAAACACCGCCATCACCCCCACGTGTGTGCATTCAGTGTAAACACACCAGTCACTGGCCTCTGCTCTGCTCATCACCTGACACTAGAGGTATTCTTCTTCGTTCGTGGGCTGCAACCCCCACGTTCACTCGTATGCACACGAGTGGGCTTTTACGTGTATGACCATTTTTACCCCGCCATGTAGGCAGCCATACTCCGCTTTCGGGGGTGTACATGCTGGGTATGTTCTTGTTTCCATAACCCACCGAACGCTGACATGGATTACAGGATCTTTAACGTGCGAATTTGATCTTCTGCTAGCGTATACACACGAAGGGGGTTCAGGCACTAGCAGGTCTGCACATGTTGACCTGGGAGATCGTAAAAATCTCCACCCTTTACCCACCAGGCGCCGTCACCGTGATTCGAACCCGGGACCCTCAGATTGAAAGTCCAACGCTTTAACCACTCGGCTATTGCGCCCGTCGACACCAGAGGTATGACTCACTACCAGAACCTGGCAGGGGTAAAAAAACAGCACGCTCTAGTGTACGCGTGAAGGTGGAACTGGCAGTCCATGACCCAATATTAACTAACCACCACCCCATCCTGTGCTCCGGACATCATGTGTGAGGTGAAACTACCAAGCCACACACAGCCACAAGGTAGGCAGGGCACTGTGGCCTAGCTGGAACAGAACTGGTCTGGACGCTAGTCATTTGGATGAGACGATAAACCGAGGTCCTGTGTGCAGCATGCGCTTAGCGCACGTAAAAGAACCCACGGCAACAAAAGGGTTGTTCCTGGCAAAATTCTCTAGAAAAATCCACTTCAATAGGAAAAACAAATAAAACTGCACACAGAAAAAAATACAAAAAAATGGGTGGCGCTGTAGTGTAGTGACGCGCTCTCCCTGGGGGAGAGCAGCCCGAATTTCACACAGAGAAATCTGTTGTGATAAAAAAAAAAGAAAAAAAAAAGAAGAAAAATTCTGACAATTTTGGCTAAATAATGAAAAAAAACAACCCCACAACCCCCCCACACCCCCCACCTAAAAAAAAACCCAAAAAACCCACACATTTAGAAAGCACATCAAAACACCACAAAGCGCTTTACAATATGACGGTCAGACACACATGCACATATACAGCTCAGCTCAGCTCAGTTGAGTTGAGTTAGTAAAAGGAGGCATCACTGAGTTTGGTCAAATCTATCTACACTACACCACATCTGCTAACCAGGAGCGGGCTGCATGAGGCAGTGCTCAGTTTGCTTAAAGTTAAGAATGCTCCTAAGTGTACGGAACTTACCGTGGAGGTGGGAACATTCTTAACGGTAACCAAACTAAGTGCTGCAACGTTCGCTCATGTTAAGTACCCCCCCCCAGATGTCTGAGTGGTGGCGTCGCCCAGTACGTTTTGTCAGTCCTTCAGGCAACACGTGGATCCTTACAATACAGCATATGATGTAGTGTACCCGAAAGAAGTAGGGACTCCTTGTAAAGCACAACACTGGGACAAACTGCTAGTGGTTGTAAGATGGGATAAAAAAATGGGAGACACCAGTGACACACACAGACATAGACACACACATACACAGTGAGACACACACACACAGACAGTGAGACACACACACACACACACAGTGAGACACACACACACAGACAATGAGACACACACACACACATACAGACACACACACAGATACACACATAGACACATACGCGGACATACACACAGACAGTGAGACACAAACAGACACACATACAGACAATGACACACACACACACACACACACACACACATGGACACAAACGTGGACATACACACAGTGAGACACACACAGACACACATAGACATGCACAAACACACAGTGAGATACACACACATACATACAGACACAGACACACACACATAGACACATACACTGACATACACACAGACAGTGAGACACACACAGACACAGACACACACTGACACACAGACAGACAGTGAGACACACACAGAGAAAACACACATAGACACAGAAAGAGAGAGAGAGACACACACACACACACACAGTGAGTGAGACACACACACACACAAACACTGTACTTACTGGAGTCGTTCTCTCTCCTGTCCACCTCATCATAGACGTCCATGGCCAGCTCCTCAAACAGGTGGTTGGGAAGCTGCACACACAAACACACACAGTGACACACACACACACACACACAGTGACACACACACACAGTGACACACACACACACACACACAGTGACACACACACACACACACACAGAGTGCCCGCTCACCTCTCGTCACCCAGAGATGCCGACCCCTGTCAAGTGTTTGTAGGAACAATCAGGAAATCTGGCGGATTATTTTGAGTTTGGTAGGAAGGCTCAGACGTCTGGCAAAACTTCTGTCCCTGCCGGCTGCTTCCTTACAGCTGACACATCTGTGGCACTGTGTCGCTTCCCTGGTCTGAATTTCTCACAATCGGAATCCACGGCTGACTTCTCTGTTTCCAGCTGCTTGTTCCTTCCCTTAACTCACTCGGGACGACAAGTTTTCTCCCTTGCTTTTCCCCACACACGGCCCATTTGTAAGGGTTTGGAAAAAAAATTACAAAAAATACAAAATACTGTGTAAGAAAATGAAACTTTCAGAACTGGTTTATTACGTGTTGAGCTATTACATATAAAAAAAATCAAATTTCTCATCTTCTTTTTATAGTTTTGCCATATGTAGAAAATACTGTCAATTTTTCACCCCGAATCACCATACCCATGCTCGCTTTCTGCATTAAATTAGCTTTCTTCTTCGTCATCATCCACCTCTTCAATGTCCGACCCTTCAGTTTGTAGCATTTCAAGTACTTCGGCAACCCTAAAACGTTGCCGTCACTGCCTTGTTCGCTTCACAACATTCTGAGAAGAGCCCGCTTTGCTAACAGGCTGGCACGCGAGCAGACGACCGGTCAGTGACTTTGTCAGCGTGTGTGCGAGACAGGCCACACATCCCAGGCTGACCAATCATACTGTTCGATTGTGGAGTGACCCAGAATAGCACACTCTGCTTGACTAATCACAAAATCACATGTACAGCGCATGATGGAATTTTACTTTCGGAGAATGCTATTCCATTCCTTCGTCCGAATCCGAATACGTTTTGTGTAGGAATGCGTGAGCATTCCTTCGTCTGGAGAGAGCTAAGCTGCACGTAAATTTCCATTCCAGTGGAGAAGCCACTGATCACACAGCTTTCACTGTCCTGTCAGCCCAGCTGTAAGCTTCAGTCAGTTTCTGAATGCTGAACACTGCTTTCACTCTCCTCTCAGCCCAACTGTAAGCTCCAGTCAGTCTCTGAATGCTGAACACAGCTTTCACTCTCCTGTCAGCCCAGCTGTAAGCTCCAGTCAGTCTCTGAATGCTGAACACAGCTTTCACTCTCCTCTCAGCCCAACTGTAAGCTCCAGTCAGTCTCTGAATGCTGAACACTGCTTTCACTCTCCTGTCAGCCCAGCTGTAAGCTTCAGTCAGTCTCTGAATGCTGGACACTGCTTTCACTCTCCTGTCAGCCCAGCTGTAAGCTCCAGTCAGTCTCTGAATGCTGAACATGCATATTTGTACACTACCAGAGTGGATTTCTTCAGATATTGGCCGAGCTCATTCATGCTGCCAGAGGTTCTTTTTCAGTGTGCCAAATGCATACTGCAAATGGAGGGCCTCTGTCAACCATCTCATCTTCATTACTAAACACCCAGTTTTATTTTCCTGTCAAGCTTGGGAGAAAGGCTGAGACTGGGATTTGAACCCAGACTCTCACAGACACTGTACTGGCATTATTGACGGGCGCAATAGCCGAGTGGTTAAAGCGTTGGACTGTCAATCTGAGGGTCCCGGGTTCGAATCATGGTGATGGCGCCTGGTGGGTAAAGGGTGGAGATTTTTACGACCTCCCAGGTGGACATATGTGCAGACCTGCTAGTGCCTGAACCACCTTTGTGTGTATATGCAAGCAGAAGATCAAATACACACGTTAAAGATCCTGTAATCCATAACAGCGTTCGGTGGGTTATGGAAACAAGAACATACCCAGCATGCACACCCCCGAAAACGGAGTATGGCTGCCTACATGGCGGGGTAAAAACGGTCATACACGTAAAAGCCCACTCGTGTGCATACGA
>NC_134887.1:2739502-2777002 GCF_041734735.1 Babylonia areolata
GGTCTACATCAGTCCATATGACAGAATATAAACGTTTATCTCTAGCTTTGCTGTCTACATCAGCCCACATGACAGAATATAAACGTCTATGTTTAGGCTTAGCTTTGCTGTCTACATCAGACCACATGACAGAATATAAACGTCTATCTTCAGGCTTAGCTTTGCAGTCCACAGCTTTACCTCACCTGCAGCAAAATCATCACGGGTGGAACTTCTGACCACTTATTTTGCACATGCAAGTCGTCGAAAGGCTAACTCTCATACTCTTTTCCATGTTCCGAATGATGATGTGTGGAATGGAACTCCAAGGGCAAGCTGACACACCTTGCAGTCAATGCTTTTCTATTGTCCATTCATTTTCCGTTCAGAAAATATATACTTTTACCTGTGTCATTTGATAAAATAATCTAGAAAGGAGGAGTTTGTATTATACTCCATGTTTGGTGTTACATATACTTATCATGTCAAACTGATGCAAACTAGGCCTATCGGTTTGCTCTGCTTGGCCAAATTTCGCGCGGCTAACAGTGAAAAGACGAGCAGTCTTGCCTGGTCCGCTCTTAGCCAATCAAACGCCTCTAAAAGCTATAAGCGCTGAATCATTCCGTATTTCTTTTTTTACACTCTATCCACATTTTGTAAAAAAAAAAAAAAAAAAAAAAGCTTGGCAAATAGGATTCATTTATTTGCTAAATCCCTTGACAGGCTAAAGGGTTAATACAGATATGCATACTACTTCTTCTATGTTTGTGGGCTGCAACTCCCATGCTCAATTGTATTTACATGAGCGGGCTTTTACGTGTATGACTGTTTTTACTCTGCCATTAGGCAACCATACTCCGCTTTCGGTAATGTGCATGCTAGGTGTGTTCTTGTTTCCATAACCCACCTAATGGTGACATGGATTACAGGATCCTTAACGTGCGTATTTGATCTTCTGCTTGCGTGTACACACAAAAGGGGTTCAGGCACTAGCAGGTCTGCAAATATGTTGACCTGAGAGATCAGAAAAATCTCCACCCTTTACCCACCAGGCGCCGTTACCGAGATTCGAACCTGGGACCCTCAGATTGAAAGTCCAACGCTTTAACCGCTGGGCTATTGTGCCTGTCTAGATATGCATACAACATGGAAACATTCCAATATGCCACATAATCTGAACGTGAAAGTTTGGTTTTACATTCAGAAAACCATCATTAATTATCAGCAGATAGAAAGAAAATTAGCTGTTTTTCTGCCATAGATGAAAAAGGTCAGTTGATTCAGAAAACTAACATTCATCGTCAGTGGAAAGAAACGTTACCTGGCTTTCGGCCACAAATGTCAAAGATCAATCAATTCAGAAAACTATCATTCATCGTCAGTGGAAAGAAACATTACCTGGCTTTCGGCCGCAGATGTAAAAGGTCAGTCGATTCAGAAAACTATCATTCATCATCAGTGGAAAGAAACATTACCTGGCTTTCGGCCGCAGATGTAAAAGGTCAGTCGATTCAGAAAACTATCATTCATCATCAGTGGAAAGAAACATTACCTGGCTTTCGGCCGCAGATGTAAAAGGTCAGTCGATCCGTCAGCTCATATTGCAGTTCCACAAGGCGGTTTGCCAAGTCTATGTTACCCTCCGTCCTGCATCACACACACACACACAGAACACACACACACACACACACACACATACACACACAGACACATACAGACTCACACACACATTTTTTTTATTCAAACACACACACACTCATGCACACACACACACACACACAGAATACACACACAGACACACACACACACAGTACACAAACACACACACACACACAGGGACACATACACACATACATAGTCATTATTAACTCATGAGAAAGCATAAAAATAACACTAACAAAGAATAATAAATATACAAGGCAAAACTGGGAAAAACAGAAACGAACAAGACATTCAAACACATAGGGATCGGCCATCCACACACACACACACACACACACACACACACACACACACACACACACACACACACACACACACACACACACACACACACACACACACACACACACACACACACACTCATGCACAAAGGGACACAAATCAGCACACGCCAAAACACACATACAATTACAGCAATCCAGACAAACACATAGGGATCCACACACACACATACACCTTTTTATTCCCCTTATGTAATATCACTCACAGTGAAGTGACAAATTGAAGAAAGGACAGACTCTCTCTCTCTCTCTCTCTCTCTCTCTCACACACACACACACAAAGAGACTCACACACACACAGACTCATGTACACACACACACACACACAGACCCACACATACAGAGACTCATACACATACACACACGAACACAGAATCATACACACACACACACAGAGACTCACACTCACACACAGACACACACAGAATCACACACACACACACACACACTCACACACAGACTCACACTCACACACAGACTCATACACACACAAACACACACACACACACAAACAGAATCATACACATACACACACACACAAAGAGACTCACACACACACAGAGAATCATACACACACACACACACACACTAAGGGAAACTTCCTCTTGCCCCCTCCACCCCCAAACACACGCATACATAGCTCCACCATCTATCCCCTTCGCCCCCCACTACCCCCTCCACCCCACGCTCACTTGGCGTAGTCGATGGGCGTACGGCCATTGGCGTCCCTGGCCCCTGGGTCTGCACCGTACACAGCCAGCAGCTCCACCTGAGCCGTCTGCCCCGCCTGGGCCGCTACATGCATGGGGCAGTTGCCTTTCTCCTGGACACACACACACACACACACATCAGACCCAGACCAAGAAACAACCTTTACAAATCCAGCTTTCTGTATTCTGGTGGAAAATTATGGAATAATCTCCCACTCACTCTGAAAAGTATCGTAAATAAAAACGTGTTTAAGAAAAATCTGAAGAATCACCTCATTGAAAATAATTAACAGTAATACAAATTTTGACCTGTTAGTCTAATATTCCTATTAATTGTGAAATGTTTTGTATATGTTTGTGTTGGCAAGGATTTTGCACTAAATGGGGGAACATGTGCATGTGGGTGGGATGGGCATGGTGTAATTGTGTCCGAGAATTTGTATTCAGTGGTGTGTGTGTGTGTGTGTGTGTGTGTGTGTGTGTGTGTGAAATGGAAATGCAATTTTGTATTTCTTTATCACAGTATTCTTGTGTGTATATATATATATATATATATGCATTTTGTTGTTGTTGTTGCTCTTCTTCTGCTTCTCTCTCTCTCTCTCCCCCCTAAATTTTTTCTTCAATTTTTTTTTCATTTTTTCCCCTTCTCTTTAATTATTATTATTATTATTTTCATTGATGGCTTGATGTAAAAAAGCAATTGTTGCTTATTCAATTTACCATCATGAAATAAAATCTTGACTTGACTTGACTTGACATCACACTCACACACACATAGATCATACATACACACATAGATCACACACATACGCATAGATCATACACACACACACACACATCACACTCACACACATAACACATATAACTTGAAAAACACATACAGCACACACACACACACACAATATACATATAACACACACACACACACACACACAGACGCATCACACTCACACACACACACACAACACATATAACATGAAAAACACATACAGCACACACACACACAATATACATATAACACACACACATATCACACACACATACAATACACACACACACACCACACACAAAAACACATATATAACAAGATAACACATACAGCACACACACATATCACACACACACACACATAACACACACATCACACACACATTTAACACACACACATATGTATATATCATTTACATGTATACATACAGCACACACACATTACACACACACACACATGTATACATATCTATATATAACACACACGCATACACACACACACAAACATATCACACACACACACATATATAACACACACATATACATACAAAACACACACACACACACATAACACACACACACACACACATAACAGTGCGCAATAACCAAATGGTAAAAACGTTGGACTTTGAATCTGAAGGTCCCGAGTTCGAATCTCTGTAACGGCACCTGACAGGTCAAGGGTGGGGATTTTTTTACGATCCCTAGTCCCAGGTCAACATGTGTGCAGACCTGCTAGTGCCTGAACCTCTTTCGTGTGCATGCGCAAGCAGAAGATCAAATATGCAAACATCCTATAATCCATGTCAGCGTTCGGTGGGTTATGGAAACAAGAACATACCCAGTATGCACACCCCTGAAAACAGAGTATGGCTGCCTACATGGCAGGGTAAATGAACAAAACTGTCAAACACATAAACTGTTACATGTCTATATTAGTGTGCATTTGTGCATGACTGAAACCAGATCGAATAACACGAATGATAAGTGCCCTAATGGCAGCCGTCAGTCGGCTCTACCCAGGTAGACAGCCTGTTGTGCAAACGATTCCGTGTTGGTAAAGCAATTATATCTCCGTCTCTGACCGAGGATAGGCTGTATGTAAGTGCTGATATAATCAACAAGTACAGAGAAGAGCAACCAAAACGGTCAAAGAATGTAAAAATATGAACTGTCGAGACAGACTGAGATGGCGGAATTTACATTCATCAAAAGGAGGGGGCACAAGAGGATATCTTTTTTCCCCCTTGCGTCGAAGGTTATATTTCTCAAGAAAAACACATATATGAGAAGATATTAGGTTAAAAAACATTAAAAGTCCCATAACCTTTCATGGCTATCGAAGCAGTGGATTCATATCCACTGTGTCTTGGGGTCGGCATGAGAAGGCGGGGCCCACATCTATCCTTCACCATTTTAAACTTTCTGACTTGTATTTGTGTTTGTATTTGTTTTACTCAGTTTGTCACAACAGATTTCTCTGAATGAAATTCGGGCTGCTCTCCCCAGGGAGAGCATGTCGCTACACTGACAGCGCCACCCATTTAAAAAAAATATTTTCAACCTGCAATTTCTATTTGTTTTCCTGTTGAAGTGGATTTTTCTGCAGAATGTTGCCAGGGACAGCCCTTTTGTTGCCATGGGTTCTTTTACATGCTCTAAATGCATCCGGCACATGGGACCTCGGTTTATCGTCTCATCTGATTAACTAGTGTCCAGACCAGCAGTCAAGGCCTAATGGAAATACTGGCGACAGTGCTGGGATCCGAACCAGTGTGCACAGACACCCTTGCTTCCAGGGCAGACGAGTTACCTCTAGGCCAACGCTCCACTTCAAAGTCAGAACCGATTCACACCTGGCTGGAGTAAGGAAAAATTGGAGTCAAGCGCCTTTCCCTAGGACACAACACCAAGCTGAAACAGTTCCTCGAACCCCAACCACTGGATCAGAAGTCCAACGCCTTACCAATTCTGCCACGGCACCAACGTAACTGAGACAGGCAAAATATTTAATAAATTAGAAGACAATCATTTTGAGTCATTCTTTTCATTACCTACAAATGAAAAAAAAAGAGAGGAACCAACAGAAAAAAAAAAAAAGAGAGAGAAGTTCCCCATGCTGACGACACAGCTTTACTAACACATTTGCTAACCTCTGGAACTCAGCACTGCCTGAATGTAACACAACACATCTGCTAATGCTTCAAGGCCTGACTAAGCGTGTTGGGTTACGCTGCTGGTCAGGCATCTGCTTGGCAGATGTGGTGTAGCGTATATGGATTTGCCCAAACGCAGTGACGCCTCCTTGAGCTACTGAAACTGAAACTGTTATTCTTAGCAAAATACTTTTTGACTTTGACGGCTGATCTGCGATGACTGAATGTGCATATGCAAACCCAGAAAACGAAAACACAGGGCAGATGGGGCCTCTATCAGCTGCAAGGCTCAGGCTTGTGCCGTTGCCTTTACTACTTCTCCTTCAAAAGCTTTGACAGCAAATTCCCAACTGGCAATATCAGGGCAGAGAGAGTTTTTTTTTAATAAAAAAGGAGGGGGTGGGGGGAGGGGGGGGGTTCTGTACAGAGCATTTCAATTAACAAAACATTCAATGTCAGATTTTCTGCTTAAGGAAAAAAGAAAAAAGAAGAAAAAAAAGAAAGAAAAAAAAATGAGGGGTGGGGAAGGGGAGGGGGAGGGGAGGGAATCGTGTGCACTCACTCTGTGAAAGTAATTAGGGTCAGCTCCCTTGGAGAGCAGACGGAGACAGGTTTCCACGTTGTTGGTTCGAACACTGGAGTGCAGCTCCTGCAAACCATGGACACAAACCAATGTCATTTCATCTCCACAAAGCATTCAAATGTCAAAAAAAAATAAACCCCACCCCCACCCCTCTCAAAAAACAACAACAAAAAACATACTGGCAAACTCGTACACACATGCATTCACTCCCACATGTGCAAGCACACACACACATGTGCACATGCTCGCATGCACACACACACACACACACACACCTAAACACATAGTAATACACAGATTCCCAAAACTGAGAAAGAATACAAGAGACTTGGGAGAGACAGAGACAGAGAGACAGAGCGAACAGACTTTATTCAAAGAAGGAAAGGAATGAAGCTGGTTTTCATTTGCACATTTTCACGTCTCAACTCATTCTATACTGCCCGATGACATTCTTCATTCTACTCTCTATACTGGGCCGTTTATTTATGTTACAAGAAAAATATCCCCCCTGTTCTCATGTTTACTGGTGAGGGGATCAGTGCAACTGTTCTCATACTTGTTCACTGGTGAGGGCATCAGTGCAACTGTTCTCATGTTTACTGGTGAGGGTATCAGTGCAACTGTTCTCATGTTCACTGGTGAGGGCATCAGTGCAACTGTTCTCATGTTCACTGGTGAGGGCATCAGTGCAATTGTTCTCATGTTCACTGGTGAGGGCATCAGTGCAACTGTTCTCATGTTTACTGGTGAGGGTATCAGTGCAACTGTTCTCATGTTCACTGGTGAGGGCATCAGTGCAACTGTTCTCATGTTCACTGGTCAGGGGATCAGTGCAACTGTTCTCATGTTTACTGGTGAGGGGATCAGTGCAACTGTTCTCATGTTCACTGGTGAGGGCATCAGTGCAACTGTTCTCATGTTTACTGGTGAGGGCATCAGTGCAACTGTTCTCATGTTCACTGGTGAGGGTATCAGTGCAACTGTTCTCATGTTCACTGGAGAGGATATCGGTGCAACTGTTCTCATGTTCACTGGTGAGGGCATCAGTGCAACTGTTCTCATGTTCACTGGTGAGGGGATCAGTGCAACTGTTCTCATGTTTACTGGTGAGGGCATCAGTGCAACTGTTCTCATGTTCACTGGTGAGGGCATCAGTGCAACTGTTCTCATGTTCACTTGTCAGGGGATCAGTGCAACTGTTCTCATGTTCACTGGTGAGGATATCGGTGCAACTGTTCTCATGTTTACTGGTGAGGGGATCAGTGCAACTGTTCTCATGTTCACTGGAGAGGATATCGGTGCAACTGTTCTCATGTTCACTGGTGAGGGCATCAGTGCAACTGTTCTCATGTTCACTGGTGAGGGGATCAGTGCAACTGTTCTCATGTTTACTGGTGAGGGCATCAGTGCAACTGTTCTCATGTTCACTGGTGAGGGGATCAGTGCAACTGTTCTCATGTTTACTGGTGAGGGGATCAGTGCAACTGTTCTCATGTTCACTGGAGAGGATATCGGTGCAACTGTTCTCATGTTCACTGGTGAGGGGATCAGTGCAACTGTTCTCATGTTTACTGGTGAGGGTATGAGTGCAACTGTTCTCATGTTTACTGGTGAGGGCATCAGTGCAACTGTTCTCATGTTCACTGGTCAGTGGATCAGTGCAACTGTTCTCATGTTTACTGGTGAGGGTATCAGTGCAACTGTTCTCATGTATACTGGTGAGGGCATCAGTGCAACTGTTCTCATGTTTACTGGTGAGGGTACCAGTGCAACTGTTCTCATGTTCGCTGGTGAGGGGATCAGTACAACTGTTCCCATGTTTAGAGTTCTGTCATCACCAATCACCATCCAAGGCTTGGATTTCGCTGTCCAAACCAAGGGGAGCAAACCTCACCTTACTGACGTCGTCCAAGGAGCTGGCGTCACTATCCTTCTGCTTGTTGACAAAAGAGAGGAACTGGTATTTGGCACGGATGAAGTCGGACTTGATGGGGCTGACCATGGACAAAGCAAAGAGACCACCCCATTATTTTCTCTTTACAAAGAAACATTCTGTTCAGTGAACTGTATTATACCGTAAGAATGTTCGTCACAACAGATTTCTCTGAGTGAAATTTGGGCTGCTCACACGTGTATGAACACATGTATGAACGCACACACATGAACACACACTTGAACACAGACATGGTTACATGTATGAACGTGAATGTATCAACACATACATGTGTGAACACACGTAATAACATAACAATTAACATGGAATAACACACATAGTATACATGTATCAACACATGTAACAACACAAACACACACACGTATGACACACATGTAATGACACAAACACACACATGTGTGACACACATGTATTAGCACAAACACACACACGTATGACACACATGTCATAACACAAACACACACATGTGTGACACACATATATTAGCACAAACACACATACGTATGACACACATGTAATAACACACACACACACACACACGTATGACACACATGTAATAACACACACACACACACATGTGTGACACACATGCATTAGCACTCACATGAATGGCAAGAAAAATATGTAACAAATCAATTTACCAAATATCAATAACATCAATATCTCCAAAACACACACACACAGACACACACACACACATACACACAGAGACCATAACCATGCATAACCATTTATCAGTCCGTAACTTGTGTATCAAGTTTCTTGAGGAAATTGATCCTGGGTAGTTAATGCCTTTCTTTACTGGAAGAGAGAGATCCCACCAACTCTTCATATTTGAATTTTCTAAGAACCATTTCTGTCTGAAACTCCTGACAGATTTTGAGTGCACAAACACATATGAGCGAGCACACACACACACACACGTATAATTCATGAACACACATATTATGAGAATGTGCGTGCACATGAACAGCACACACACACACACACATACCTGTAGCATGGCATTGTATGATACGCACGCATGCACAGAATGTATTCATGAACACACACACATGCAGTGATGTACTCAATTTCCATGAAAACACACACACACACACACACACACGCACGCGCGGTACATGGTGTATAACAACTCACTGCAAGGGTTCACGGGGCCCTGGTTTTTTGCGACCGTGTCTGTTCTGTGAAGGGTCCAGCATGGTGTGTTCCCAGATGTTGTTGGCTCCATTTGTCGCCAGCTGGTACACCAACTGTCCATCACCACCACCACAACACACAGCCCATGTAACCATGTAATATGTCAGTCACCACCACCACAACACACAGCCCGTGTAACCATGTAATATGTCCGTCACCACCACCACAACACACAGCCCGTGTAACCATATGTCCGTCACCACCACCGCAACACACAGCCCCGTGTAACCATGTCATATGTCCGTCACCACCACCGCAACACACAGCCCCGTGTAACCATGTCATATGTCCGTCACCACCACCGCAACACACAGCCCGTGTAACCATGTAATATGTCAGTCACCACCACCACAACACACAGCCCGTGTAACCATGTAATATGTCCGTCACCACCACCACAACACACAGCCCGTGTAACCATGTAATATGTCCGTCACCACCACCGCAACACACAGCCCCGTGTAACCATGTAATATGTCCGTCACCACCACCGAACACACAGCCCGTGTAACCATATGTCTGTCACCACCACCGCAACACACAGCAGGTGTAACCATGTAATATGTCCGTCACCACCAACACAACACACAGCCCATGTAACCATGTAATATGTCCGTCACCACCAACACAACACACAGCCCATGTAACCATGTAATATGTCCGTCACCACCAACACAACACACAGCCCATTAACCATGTAAAATGTCCGTCACCACCACCGCAACACACAGCCCGTGTAACCATGTAATATGTCCGTCACCACCACCGCAACACACAGCCCCTTAACCATGTAATATGTCCGTCACCACCACCACAACACACAGCCCGTGTAACCATGTAATATGTCCGTCACCACCACCGCAACACACAGCCGCATGTAACCACGTAATATCCACACACACACACACACACACAACATCAAATATCCACCTTAAAGATCCTGACATCCACGTCAGTGTTCAGTGGGTTATGGAAAGAACAATATACCCTGCATGCTCACCCCCGAAAACAGAGTTTGGCTGTCTACATGGCGGAGTAAATAAAAAAATACAGTAATAGTAGTATATAATAATACATGTAAAATGTTAAGTATCTGTATGAGTGTGTATGTGTGCATGACTGTATGACACAGGAAACAAATGATGAGCGCCCAGTGGCAGCCGTCACAAAGCTCTATCCAGGTGGGCAGCCTGATGTGCAAATGACCCTGTGTTTGTAAAGCGCTTAAAGCTTGATGTCTGACTGAGGATAGGCACTATATAAGTATCAATAATTCCATATTATTTATCATATCATATCACAATTTCTTCTTGTCCTGTCAAATTCATTGTATTTGTTTTGTATTGTGATACAACACACACACACACACACACAAACACACACACACACATACACACACACATACAGAGTGACACACACACACACACACACACACACACACACACACACACACACACAGTATACAAACACACTGCTCTCTAGTCTTCTTCCCCCTCTCCTGTTTTGTTACAATGTTTGGGTTCTTTGTTAGATGACATGCCTTTGCATGTGATGTATGTAAACAAAGTTTTCTTTCAGCCCTGACGAACACACACACACACACATGCCCCTTGTTCACCAGGCTGGTTTCCCAACAAAGTGAGCTGTTTGATATATATTATACACTTCCACTACAGGATCTAATTGTAAATTCTATTAGTATCACCCTTTCCTTTCCGTCCCTGTTTCCCTTCCTTCCTTCATTCTCCTCCTCACTCTCATCATCACCCCTTCTCCTCCTCACTCTCATCATCACCCCTTCTCCTCCTCACTCTCATCATCACCCCTTCCTTCCTGTCATCCTCACACCCTGCATGAATGACAACAAAGCAGCAGTCATACTGTTTCGAGTAAAACGTTAACTATTTCTTTTAACCCTAAAAAATGGTTCTGAAACTTTGTAAGTAAAAGTTTTCTGTGTTTTAATGTTTATTTAACTTGTTCACATTAACCAGTAGAGTGTCTGTAAGACGTCAGCTGACGTCCTACAAAAAGCATTGCCATAGTGTCTATAAGACGTCCACTGACGTCCTGCATATGTTCTGATTTTTCCTTCATTGGAGTTTGGTTCAGTTCACATAAACGGACTCTGAACAGTTAGTTTGACCAATTGATGTGTCTGGATTATAAAAATACTGTTTAAATGAACATACATCAGGCAGAAGACCCCTTTCTACTTGATAATAATTTGCTGACTGACCACATGATGGTGGTGTGTCCATCGAGATCGATGATGACCATCGTTGTCATCCAGCTGGGGGATGGGGGGGGAGGGTGGTGGTGGTGTGGGGGGAGGATGCTCATGAATCTATCTGTGAATGCGCAGAATGCATGATACACGCGTGGAAAAGGGGGTTGCATCATGTGCAAAAAAAGGCACTGGAAACTGTGTTCAGTAGAGCAAATACTCACAGTTTACACAACTCTGAAAGCTCTGCTTGTGATTATGGACAGCTTTCGCGATGGAGAAGGATCTGTCTTGTCTGATGATTGCTTTGAAAACGAAGGTGATTGACAATGACAGTGATGAAACTGACAGCCCATTTGATGGTAATTCAGTCCGTCCATCCAATCAGACAGCGTTTTTGAACAAGTGGCTATGACTGACGGAATACGTGCAGTGAGCGTTGGAAGAAGGGAGAGGAGAGGGAGAGGAGTGATGTAAGACGATAGGTCGAATGCCAGCCAGAGGTTATCAAGGGGGTGTGGCTTTTGGGAAGAGTGTGCTCACATTTCAGTGCAGACTGTAGGAATTTGACAACCGCCAATGCCCCATGATTTTCACGAAATGCAGGGTGGAACCTGCACTGGTCGTGAAACACGTGCTTTCTGATTTTTAACAGTTTTTTTTCACTGAATCAGATGGTTGACTTGTTTGAAGAGGTGGCAAGCTGGATGCACAGCAGACACTTTAATCGGCCCATGTACAACTTGACAGGAGTGAATGTCATCAAAGAACTTCACCCTCTCACTTACAAATGCTCTTTGCTGTCCAAAAGCTTGCCAGCTCAGTTTCTGAGACCTGATTGACCTTTTACTTTGACTTTACACACCTTTCTCATTGTTGGGACAGTGATTTACTTACATGTCTGGGCAAGCTGTGATTTGTTTTTATAAACTAATAGCCTGTTTCAATTTCTTCCACAGGTATAATCTGACAATAGGCATGCTATTTCTAGCTGTATTTTGTTTCTTTTCTTATGGATGTCATTATGTAGAGGTGGAAATAGACTTTTTTGATGAACAAAAATTATTATCTTGACTTTACATGCCTGAACAGTTATCTACAATCAACCCAATTGGGAAAAAAAGCCCAGAAGCAGAATCTACTCTCATTTTCCTTCACAAAAACATTTACTTTCTTTATGTATCGCCCATAGCTTTTGCGCTAGAATTTTTTGTGATTTTTTAGCCCTGAATCCTCAAAATTCCCTGGCAAGGGGAAAGCACTTTTTTTTTTTTTAATACAAAATTCTCTGGCACTGAACTGGTTAAGACTTTCATAATACAATGCACACACACACACACACACACACACACACACACACTTGCTTTTATCAGTTTTAAGTGAGTAGTCAGTATTTCATTTTGAGTAATTTGCATTATGCAGGAAATTTTCCGCAGTCTGAGTAGTTCTGGAGTATTTTCCAATGGTAACGTTAATGCTAAAGGTTGTCTTCTTATGGAAGTCAGTTGCTGACATACTAGTGCTGCATTATCAATAATAATAATAATAATCAACACTAAAATAAAACGGAAGGAAATAATCAACAACAAAATAAACAAATCAGTTAATCCAATTAAACATAATAAAGTTTTATAAAGTGAAAGACACATACAAGGCAAATGATTGAAATGTGCATGCCCTATGCATACATATACTGCATCGTGTATGATTATGATACTTACTGACAGTAAAACGTCCATGTCCACTTATGACCAGATCAGAACAGCAGAAGAGAGGCAACTGCTGTCCGAACTATCTGGGATAGAATTTCATTGCAGAAGTTAACGCCCCAAGTTAACGCCCCCCCCCCCCCCCACCCTCCCCTTTGTCCCTCCCCCCTTCTCTCTGCCAAGAGAGCTTTAACTCTCTCCATACGAACGGCCAAAGAGACAACGTTAACAGCGTTTCATCCCAATTACCATCATCAAAATATTGCAAGCGGAACGCTCTTATACTGAAGAGGTGAATGTTGACAAAGAATACCACAGTTCTGATGACGGAAGCTAAAGGTTGGGTCATTCAGACACCCACTGGACATCCGAGGGGTCTGTGTAGAGGAGAAGAGAGGACTGGCCGTACTGAGTGAGTTAAGACAGTCTGCGATGGGGTGGGTTCCCAAAGGCCAATGAGCCCCTAGGGCTGCAGCACTGAGAGCCAGTGCAATCTTGCCTCCAAGTTTGAGAGTCATAGTCCTTCAAAAAACAACAACAAAAAACGACTAAGCTGTAAATGAATTCACACTGCTGTGTAACAACCACAGGTCATACAGCTCTCACTCTGCTGGCCCAGCTTTAAATACATGTCACTCTGTGATAAAAAGCAAGCGTGAAACAAGAAGTGATGAACTCACGGCATGCTGGCTGGGGTTCCACTGGCCCTTCTTCAGCGACTTCACCATGGAGATGTGGCGGCCCAGACTGCGGTGAACGCTGCAGCACTCGTCACAGATCAACACGCCACGATTGATGGATGCCCACGTGGGGTCTGCACAGCATATAGTCTTCCGTCAATGATTTGATGATGGTGATGATGATGATAATAATAATAATAATAAATTTATACATATATATATATATATATATATATATATATATATATATATATATATCAAGTGCAGTATTTCAACTTGAGTGGAGACATACTCTATCAAAATGCATTAATTAATTCACACACATGCATTCCATTCTTAATAAATCTGAAATATCCTTTTAGTTCAAACATCTGATGGTGTGCCTTAGTTTGCTTCAAAGAATGTTCTTCAGGTAGGTGCACTGGTGCAGCCCTAAATGTAAAACTGGAACTGTAAAAGATAAATATTTCAGAAAACAAAACAACTGAACATCCTGTAACAAACTGTACAAGTTAACTGAAACCCAAATCACTCCTTCAATTAGTTCAAATGACAAAATGGAAAACCCGAAAATGCTGTCAAATGTCAGGACTACTGATATTCAAAACTGGATGACTCTAAATAAGTTACAATTGAACGCAGACAAAACTGAAGCAATGATCACAGGAACTAAACAAAAACTCTCTTCTATCACAACTGACAAAATCAAACTTGGCAGTACATCCATCCCTCTTTCCAGTTCAGTGAGGAACCTCAGCGTTGTCCTTGACAACACACTGTCCATGCAAAAATTTATCAGTCAGACATGTCAATCCTGCTACTGTCTATTGCGGCACATAAGTTCCATCCAGAAGTATCTGTCCACCGACGAAACATCTAGACTTGTTGTTTCTCTCATTCTCTCTCGCCATGACTATTGAAACTCTCTATTGTCTGGTTTGTCTGCTTCATCCATTCAGTCCCTTCAGCGCATACAAAATTCTGCTGCCTGGCTCATCCTCAGAAAGAAAAGATCTGAGCACATCACTCTTCTTTTGCAACATCTCTGCTGCCTCCCTGTCTCACACAGAATAAGGAACAAGATCAGCACTCTATGTTATTATGTATTCATAAATCTGCCCCTTACTATCTCTGCGGCTGCCTTCACCTCTACACTCCATCTCGCTCTCTACGATCAGCTTCGGATCCACTCTGTTTACGCATACCCAGATTCAAACATTCAACTGTTGGCCGCCATTCATTCTCTGTCTCTGGACCTTGCAGCTGGAATGAACTTCCTCTTTTGCTCCATCAAGTTTCTGCACTCAGCTCTTTCAAGTCTGGCCTTAAAACCCACCTCTTCCCAAAATAGCCTCCCTTCCCTGCCTCTTCCTTGTCTTCAGTTTCTCCAGTTTCAGAGTTATACATGCGTGTGAATGACTGGTTTGAAAGCGCTTTGATTTGTCTCTGCACAAGATTCAGCGCTATGTAATTACCATTATTATTATTTATTATTATTATCATTATCATTATAATGCATGAATATTTTCAGTATATATGTACCTGATGCTTAAATCAATGAAGACCGGTATGTCTTAAGATCTATAAAATGCACACATTAAATGATTATTCAGAAGCAAACAAAGTTAGCTATATTGTTGACTGTTATATCCACAAGTATACTTTTAAAAGAGATCAATAGCTAATTCTCGTTTAAAAACTACCCTCAAAATGATCAACAAGCACTAGTTACACAACCTCACAAGACAAACTCACACATCACTAACAGAAACATTATAATTTACACTTCAGTGAATAATGTATAGTACTTATTAAGTTATTTCATTGACCTCTCCATTATCAATATGAATTTTCTTCTTCTTCACAAGTAATCATATTTATCACTCTGTGAAGAGTCACTGACTTGAGACACCATGCTGAAGAACTTGCCCATGCCCTGAAACTGTCTCCAGTGGCACCACTACTTAACAGTAACACTCTATCAGTGACTGAGTAACTCTACAGTGTTAACTAATGATCCCAACATCAAATAGACAGGTGTTATTCTTACACTGATTTCTTATGAAATTTTCTTTGTTCTATTTCAGTTTTCTGCTCTCTTTTTTTTCTGATAAGAATAAAACAATGACTTGGTAATCTTAATTTTATTTTTAGTATCCTCAATACCAGGACCTATTTAAAAAGAAACTGTCCCAATTTCCCCAATTTACAATGCATTGAAAAATTGCATATGATTTAATATAATGAATTAATATAGCATGTAATCCACACTTCTAATCAAGAGTCCGGCTAATTTAAATAAAATTACACAAAACAGCCCCTTATCATGAGAAAGAACTGCCACTTGTGGACTCAAGCTGTCATGTTTTTTGTTTACCATTGCATAATGCATGGTGTGTGTGTGTGTGTGGGGGGGGGGGGATGCCAGGGGGGCGGGTGCTGGGGAGGGGGGTTCCAGGGGGGGATGCAGGGGAGGGGATGGGACCGGGGAGGGGGGGTAGGTTGGGGGGGGGGGTAGGAGGGAGGGGGGGGGGTAGTTTTAAGAGAAAGAGTGCTCCCTGAACAGATCATAGATCACTAACAATGAATGTGCTACTGCAATTTTTTTATGGGCCTGGCAAGATGTCTGAGCATTACTAGTTAGTTACATTACTTCTGTGCTAAAAAAAAAAAGTGCAATAACCCTTAAAATATATTTGAAAACCACAGAAAATGGTTCATATTATCTACGAATAGACATCTATCATAAATCGCTTCGATCATGCACTAGAATTACCGTAAATAAATATACATGTCTGAGTGAAAAGCTGGAGGACAGTGTTCTTTTGACGTGTAATGTCTTATTTTGGGGTCACAACCAACTGACGCTTTATGAAGTTTTTCAGATTGATAGATCTGCACAAGTTACAGTACCTGGGGCCGAACAGTCGGCACAGACTGGCGGGGGACGAACCCCACCTGCTCTCGGCATTGTCATTTGGGGCGTCTGCTTTCGCTGGCTCAAAAAGTGGTCTTCAATATCTGAACTTGGCTTGCAGCTCTTCAGCGCTCAAACGCTGAAACCGCAACGTAGGCAGCCACCAGAGTTCCACCGCTGAACTCTTTATCACTGGGACCGCTTCCCTGAGTAATTTGATCCTCTGGAAAATCTGCAGGGGTGCTAGCTTGGTCTATCTGCCGCCCCTCCACAACTCGTTCTGTTCAGACTGAAGGCACTGACTCAGCCGACAAAGAATTCACAGTGGAAACACAAGACTGCCAAACGCAATATAATGCCACAACGACGAAGAGAATGAGCACAATATGTTATTTTTGTTCCCGCCAGAGCTTAGGCTATGAATAGCGCTCTGACGGATGGATATCTTGTTTTTCCATCATCTGGTTTGTATCACATTTTCATCCAAATTTTAACAAGTTCCTGGACGATAGTCACAAAGTAGTCAAGTCGTTAAAAGGAAATTGATGGAAATGAAACAGTGAATGCGAATTTTCTTAAGTTAAACACGTATTTTGTTTTACCGCTTCTAATCGAAATATAGAATTTACCAACTTTCTCATTTTTTTCTTCGACGAGACAAAGGACTTTTTTGCGACATGTTCACGAAGATCGGAAGGAAAAGCAAGGGAAGTAACCTACATAATACACAAGCACGATGATTTTTTTCCCCAGTACCACGAACTTGTCTCCCATATTCTGAACACCAGTTTTTGTGACAGTTTGTTTCAAGGAGGCGTCAATACAAATCGTGCGGACTGATCCATGTCCCACATTCACTTTAAAAGATAAAATGCTGAAAAAGGAAAGAATGGCCAAAGGGGAAAAAGATCTGGTGATCAGAAATGGCAAAATAGTATATAATTTTTTTTTTTAAAGACCGAATACTAACGACCGACCAGTTACTGACAAGGGAAAGGGAAATGGGACCAATGACCAAGACAAGGGGAAGATATGAGACACATTCACATATCATTACGACAACATCAGATGCACAGCAGGCGTAGCGCGAGTCAACATTAACAAGTGACCTGACCATTCCATGCCTGTGTATGTGCAAGTGGATCTGATGTTTTAAACAGTCGTCCATGGACATTATGAAGTGAGTGATGAAGCCTTTGTGGAAATCATTCTCTGAATCTAAATCTAGACTTTCTTCGCATCCTTTCAGTAACATATCATCGTAAACTTTCATTGCGATAAGTGCACAAGCTGAATATGAATATTAATGAAAGACACTGGGATTCTACTTTTTACCGACAAGTGAACACTGGGGTGACTGTTGACAGTGTAAGATGTTCACACCGAGTGTAAAACACTGCAGCCTTTCTGCACCTTGAGCCGTATTTCAAACTGATATGTTCGATGTATAAGATATTTCCCATGTTGCATACATATTTATTTCCCATTAATCTGCTCCTCATACTGAGCGGATGTGTGATTGAGTGTAACGTCCATATAAAGCAGAATAATGTCACTTTTGAAATAAAACAAATAAAAATAATGATGACTATTAATCATTGTGCCATTATATCAGATAAAAACGTGTATCAGTATGCATATCAAATTAAAAATCAATAACTACGTTTCGTGAATGAGGAATAAAACTGTAACAGTAACCTGACTGTGGAAACATTTTTCACTTCTTTATACTTGTTGTGTCATTCCCACACGTGCATTACATTCATGATTATAATCAGAACGAATGGAAAGAAGTGAACGTTTCCGGTTTTAAACAAAGTTTGAAGTATCTGGAGAGAACATGAATTTGTTTAAGTTTATCACACACACAGACGCAAACACACACACACACCACACACACACACACACACACACAGAGTCACGTATCAACACATCCTGAGTGTGGGACTCTCCTAAGCTCTCTGTTTACTTATTTTTTGTAAGCCCACCAGAAAAGCAGGAAACTCGTTTGGCCCGCTACCCACGTGCATAGCATTTCATGTCAGTGAGTTGTTGTTTCGGTGCATGTGTCAGTCTGGCTTTTGGTGTGTACGTGTGTCAGTCTGGCTTTTGGTGTGTACCTGTGTCAGTCTGGGTTTTGGTGTGTACCTGTGTCAGTCTGGCTTTTGGTGTGTACGTGTGTCAGTCTGGCTTTTGGTGTGTACCTGTGTCAGTCTGGGTTTTGGTGTGTACCTGTGTCAGTCTGGGTTTTGGTGTGTGCCTGTGTCAGTCTGGCATTTGGTGTGTACATGTGTCAGTCTGGGTTTTGGTGTGTACATGTGTCAGTCTGGGTTTTGGTGTGTACCTGTGTCAGTCTGGGTTTTGGTGTGTACCTGTGTCAGTCTGGGTTTTGGTGTGTACATGTGACTGTCATACACTCCACTGTCAGCTACCTAGGGAGTCACATGCGACCTCAGGTTTGGGGGAGTTTTGAGGGGTTTGATTTCTCCATGTCTTTTTTTCTGCTGTGTAGCAGCAGGTTGTCAGTTTTGTCAGAGGACGTTGCAACGGCTGGAACATTCCGGGTCTCTCACATAACCTGTCTGAGGTCAGGGTGTGTGGTGTTTTCCTTGGTTGGCTGGTCCTTGGGACTGGCAGGAGTGGTGGTGGTGGAGGGAATGACAGAGGCTGTGAATGCTTGTGTTTGTTTTGTATTTGTTGTGGCTGCTTGATATTATTTGATTTTATGAGAGAGTGATGCCGTGATGTGTGTGTGTTACTGTCATTGTTGTTGTGTTCATAATATTTCATATTTTCTTACAGTCTGAAGTGAATAATGTGAAATATTACTAATCATTTTGCTTATTGTCTCGGGCGAATTTTTTTGTTTGGAGAATTTAAATCAAATCGAGTTATAGTTGAAATGAGTTTCTGTAAAGCCAGGTTGCATGGGTGGGATAAGTTGGGTGCGACCAGCATTTTTTTTTTTTTTTTTTTTTTTTTAGGAGGCAACATTGACACTTTGCCAGTGTCAGGTTTTATTCATTCCTGTATTGACAGGTCCCTCTCCTCTGCTGGTTGTGGCTGTGGGCTGGAGGGAGGTCTGCATGGTGCGGAACTGGCGCTGTGCTCTGCAGCGGAGACGACAACAGCAACGATGACAACAGCGACGATGACAACAGCGACGATGACAACAGCGACGATGACGCTGTGCTCTGCAGCGGAGACGACAACAGCGACGACGACAACAGCGACGATGACAATAGCGACGATGACAACAGCGACGATGACAACAGCGTCTGCTGGAAGAAGAAGTATGTTGCACTGGCTGTAGTCCAAGAGATGTGCTGTCTCTCAACTAACGATCGCCCACCAATTCCTGAGATTCCAGAGATGGTGCACAGCAGAAGCTAATTTCCTTTTCTGTGTGCGTGTGAGAGTGGTTGTCGTGTCAGTATTGTTTCGTTTGTGTTGGATTTCGTGTTTGTAAATATCCTAAAATGACAGCAATTCTCTGTTCGTGTTTGTAAATATCCTAAAATGACGGCAATTCTCTGTTCGTGTTTGTAAATATCCTAAAATGACAGCAATTCTCTGTTCGTGTTTGTAAATATCCTAAAATGACAGCAATTCTCTGTTCGTTTTCTTGAAAAAAACATGTTTGTAGTTTCCTGTGGATCATCGTAATGCTGACTGGTGGGGAGAGCTGTCAGTGTCATCATTGGTTTATCTATTTATTTATTCTTTTTTTTGATGATGATGATGATGATTCATTCATTCATTCATCCGTCTTTCTGTCATTCTGTCAATTGTAGTGTCACACACACACATACACACACGCACACACACACGCATAACACGCACACATACAACACACACACACACACACACACACGCACGCACACACAACACACACACACACGCGCGCGCGCACGTACACACACACACATACACACACACACACAACACGCACACACACACACGCGCACGCACGCGTACACGCACACAACACACACATACAAACACAACACGCACGCACACACAACACAACACGCACACACACACACACAACACGCACACACAAACACAACACGCACACACACACAACACACACACGCACATACACACCCACACACATACAGACACACACACAACACGCACACACACAACACAAGACACATACACACACACGCACACACACACACACACACACACACACAACATGCACACACACAACACATACACAACACACATACACACACATACACACTCACACATACACAACACAACACACACACACACACACACACACACACAGAGGATCAAAAGGTGGGAGAGGAAGGGGGTTAGTGGTTGTCGTGTATGAACACGTGTGGTTTCATTGTATGCTTTTAATGTTGTAGCACAAATTTATGTTTTCATGTTTAGCGTTTTGCTCGTTTGATAGTATGTGTCTGTCTTCATGTGCAACACCCCCACCCCTCACTCTTCCTCTGTCTCCTTTCTTTCCTGCCTGTCTGTCTGTCTGTCTGTCTGTCTGCCTGTCCTCTCTGCCTGCCTGCAGATACCCCTGTAAGAACTGGCCTAGGCCAGAGTTTACCCCTGTAAGAACTGGCCTAGGCCAGAGTTTACCCCTGTAAGAACTAACCTAGGCCAGAGTTTACCCCTGTAAGAACTAACCTAGGCCAGAGTTTACCCCTGTAAGAACTGGCCTAGGCCAGAGTTTACCCCTGTAAGAACTAACCTAGGCCAGAGTTTACCCCTGTAAGAACTAGCCTAGACCAGAGTTTTCCCCTGTAAGAACTAGCCTAGGCCAGAGTTTACCCCTGTAAGAACTAGCCTAGGCCAGAGTTTACCCCTGTAAGAACTGGCCTAGGCCAGAGTTTACCCCTGTAAGAACTAGCCTAGGCCAGAGTTTACCCCTGTAAGAACTGGCCTAGGCCAGAGTTTACCCCCGTAAGAACTGGCCTGGGTGACATCTTACCAGGGTAATGTTTGGCCTAGGCCAGTTTATATCCCCTGGGCCATTTCTTGCCCCCTCTCTTTTTCTCTGAAATACGAGGGTCATTCAATAAATAAGGTGAATTTTTCGGTATAAGGACTTCTAATACAGATAGAAGCTTACTTTTTCTTTTTTTTTTCAACGTAGTCTCCCAGCACTGTCACACACTTTTCCCATCTGTGCACAAGCTTTCGTATTCCCTCAGCGTAAAAATCTTTGGACTGATGTCTCAGCCAGTCGCTCACAACACTTTGGCAACACTTCATCCTCAACACTGCTTCATCCTTCTTTAAACAATTTAGCCCACTTGTAGACATTTTTTCGGCTGAAACATGTGGCACCATACACAGTTGACATTCTCCTATGAATTTCAACTGGTTTGCACCCTTCAGCAACCAAAAACTTGATAACTGACCGCTGTTCAATCCTGGAGCATGCTTCTTGGTCGGCCATCTTTGTTAATCGCCAAAACTCTCAAAGTTTTTTTTTTAATCTGCAAAACAAATTAAATCCATGTGAAAAAGAAGTAAAAAAAAAGAAAAAAAAGAAAAAAAAGTAAGCTTCTATCTGTATTAGAAGTCCTTATACCGAAAAATTCACCTTATTTATTGAATGACCCTCGTACATTGATATTTGAAGAGTGCCAAGATTATCAACATTAGAATGAAGGGTATGTGAACTGCGAAGAATATATTTCACACAGTATTTATTACCAATGGGCTTTTATTCAAAACTGGAAAGTTATCAATGAACTTGTTGCTTGGATAAAACTGTTGTCTTATTTGCAATTAAAATTTTCGATATGGAACACCTGTTTTAATTGATATTATCTTTGAACATGAAGTTCGTTCCTAGAGACGTTCAGTCGCTCTAATGTACAGTGATTGCTTTTGATGAATTATGCTTAGTAATCTTGAGTTGGAAATAGAAAGAGGGAGACGTAGTGGCACACTACGAGAGTTGCGGTTATGCAAGGTTTGTGATATGGCTGTGATTGGGGATGACTTCTATTTTATAATGGAATGCACAAAGTATAATGACTTCCGAAACAAGCGCGTGCATGAAAAATATTTGTCTCCGAAGTCAGTTTTCATTTTTTGTTTGTTTGTTTTTTGTTTATAGGAAGCAGATGGAATTTGTTAGCTATAAGTACGTTTATCAAATCTGCACATTCAAGTGCTAATTGTAATTTGAAACATATTTGCGTTTTCTTATTAAGTTATAGTGTTGAGTATTTGAATGTCTTCTTTTGGGCGTGAAAGTATCATTTGATAGCAGTCCTCCATAAGCAACTGGAGTGAAAGGATGAATAAAACTTTAAACTATATATTTTTTTAAGATAATGAACAGGGAAGAAAGAAGAAACTGAAAAGAGAAACAAGAAAGAAGAAAGAAAAAGAAGGTATTGAAGAAAGGTATCTCCACTAAAAAGTCAAAGAGCAAGAACAGAGACAAAGAACACACACACCCACACACAGACACAGACACACACACACACACACACACACACACACATACACACACACACACTTCCTTTATTGTTGTGTCTGTAAACCTTTCATTCACGGTTTTCATGACATATGTTTCTGATTCTGATTCACACACACACACACACACACACACACACACACACACACACACACACACACACAGACATCATCATCATCATCATCATCATCATCATCATCATCAGCCGACACGATCAGAACACAGGCTGGTCAGCATTCAGAGTGGTCATTGTTAGCGGCTGGCGACACTGGCTGGGTCCGAACCTCCCCTCACAGGCCGCCGCCCACCGCTCGCTCTCCCGCCGCTCCCCGAGCTGCCACTGGCACGCCGCGATGGCCTGGAAGACGTGCGCATGCGCAGAATCCAACCGGAAGGCGGCCATGTAGCGGCTGAGGGCGGACCGGAAGCGGTTGAAACGGAAGAGTACATCCCCCTCGTACATCAGCACCGTGGCGTTCACGCCCACCGGAAGTCGGCCCGCCAAGGCCTGGAGTTGCTCTTCCTGACGTGGGTCGGCTGTACGCCGCATCACCCGCATGGCGCCCTGCCGGAACACCTGCCGGAAGCCGTGCGGGATGAAGCGGCGCCGCGCGGGCAGCACCACGTAGTTGTAGCGCCGCTTCTCCAGCAGCGCTTTCACCGCGCGGCCCGCGTTCTGCACCGCCACGAAGTCCGACAGCCGGTGCACCGTGACGTAAGACACGTTGACGGAGGCGTCCAGGGCGCTCCTCTGGGGCAGCGTCGTCCTGGCGCTGACGTCGAACTCGACGAACTCTGCGACGAGCAGCGTGAAGAGCGGCACGTCGTGACGCAGCAGGGTGAAGGCCCCGGTGAGGTGGAAAGGGCTGTCCACAAAGACGCCCGTCACGTCCCGCCTCTCGGACACGAAGGCCAGACAGGCGTTGACGTCCTGGCTGTCGGGGGCTCCCCGGTACGCCCAGCGCCGAAACGGGGCGCTGCCCGGAGCCGGGAAGCAGCGCCACTGGTCCGCGGCGAAGAGGAAGAGGAGGAGGATGGGGAGGAGCAGACACAGGACGCGCGCGGCGGGAAGAGCTGGAAGGACGCGCCGCACGTGCCGATACCCCGCGCACAGCAGGGCTGCCGAGGTGACCAGCATGAGGACGAGGGGGTCGTGCAGGAAGCGGACCTCCTTGTGGTCACGGCAGCAGTGGACGAGCAGCAGCAGCAGCCAGCACAGCGCCAGGGACGCCGCGCCACCCGATAGCCCTCCCCTCCTCCTCCCCCTTCCCCCCGCCGGAAGAGGAAGCGCGGCCCGGGGCCAGGTGGCGCTGTGACGCCGTGTCGGGCCACGTGATCCGCAGGGGCGGGGTGGGGCTGGGGTGACCACATCCTCCGTGTGCTCAGAGCTTCCCTTTGCACCCCGCGTGCTGTCTCCTCTCAGGGAGCCCTCAGTTCTGGCGGCGGTCTTCGGGGTCTTCCTGGCTCCGGATTTCCGCCTGCAGTCTGCGTGTTTCCTGCCCGTCCTGTCGTCCACACGCTTGGCAAGGTGGTTGTTGTTGTTGGTGTTGGTGCTGGTGGTGGTGGTCCTGGTATTGTCAGTTGTGGTTTTGTTATTGCTGTTGGTGTTGATGTTGGTGGTGGTTTTAGTGGTGTTATTGTTGTTGTAGTTGGTGGTGTTGATGGTGGTGTTATTGTTGGTGGTGTTGTTGGTGTTGCTGTTAGTGGTGGTGGTGTTATTGTTGGTCGTGATGTTGGTAGTTTTGTTGTTGTTGGTGGTGGCACTGGCTTTGGTGTAGTAGTTGTTGGTGTTGGTGTTGGTATTGTTGTTGTTGTTGTTTGAGGTGGTATTGGTTTTGGCGTTGTTGTTGATGTTATTATCATTGTTGTTGGTGGTGGTGATAGCAGTAGTCGTGGCGGTGGCGGTGGCTGTTGTGGTGGCGTCGTCAACAGCACGAGTTGTCCTCTCCGCACCCGCGGGGTTGCTGCCCCTGGCAGTGCGCAGTCTCCGGGCGAGGACTCCGACTAGCCCGACAGCGTGCAGGGCGGCCAGGGCGGGCAGGGCGGCACTGCCGGCACACACAGCCTCCAGGAAGGCCCAGCTGGACGACCTGCCCACGGCAGTCAGTGCGCCTCTATTACTTAAGGAGCCGTCACTGCGTTTTCCGGACGAATCCGTACACGCTGCATACATCACATCTGCTGAAGGGAGATGCCTGATGCCTAACCAGCTGTGTGCCCCAGACGTTTTTAGTCAAGGCCTCGGAAGGGAGTCTGGGGCTGTGGTTGGAGGTTGGGGGAGTGTGTGTGTGTGTGTGTGTGTGTGTGTGTGTGTGTGTGTGTGTGTGTGTGAAAATAAACGAAGTAATGAAATAGGATACAGAAAGTGAACAAATAGATAAGGATTTGACTCAACGAACTGATCAATTGAAACAGTCAATAAGAACGTATAAATGATAGAGTAGATTGAATACACAGATAAAAAAAAAAAATTAAAACCCCATCAATTCAAACATTAAAACATTAAAAGAATAATGATACACATAATGCGATCAACAATAATGATAAAAAAGAATTGTACAATTACTGTAAATACACACACACACACACACACACACACACACACACACACACACACACACACACACACACACACACAACTTCGTTTAATATCACTAAAGTGAAAAGAGGATAAACAAAAGAATTAACGAACATGCACAACAGATATGCAACAAATATGCACGTATGTCTCACAGATATGAAAGTGCAAACAAAATCAATGTTCACAGGCCCAACACGCACCACAACTACACACACACACATCACCCCCCACCCACATGCACACACACTAACACACACATCACCTCCACCCCCAATCCCCACTACACCCCACGCCCCCTCCACACCAACCCCACACCACACACACCCACACACATCAACAGACCTCCCGAACAGCGCCCCAGACAGGCCCCGCAGCACGTTGAAGCGTGCCCAGTTGCCTGGCGACAGGACCAGCCTGCCGTAGAAGGAGCAGTCCTCAGCCACACCCAGCCCCGCGCCCGCCGCCACGCCCACCGCGCTCACCACCAGCCCGCGGTAAGCGGCGCGCGTCGGGCGGCAGGCGGAGAGCAGGACCAGGGCGGAAAACAGCGCCGCGTCCGCTCGCACGTAAACACACAGCGCCAGTAGGAAACCATGCAGGGCGGGCAGGAGCCGTTGTATAAGACCTGCGGTGGTGGTGGTGGTGGTGGTGGTGCTGCCCGGGACTCTGCTACGCCAGGTAGGCATGCACTTCGCCACAGGGTGCAGTTCTTTCCCTTTGTCCTTTTGTCCGGGGCGAAGTGGAGTAGGGCGGTGGGGGGGATGTCGTGTCACGGCTGCACCGGTTTTTCCTCCTCCTCCTCTTCCCCCGCCGTGATGCCGCGAGGATGACGTGTGAGAACTTCCTTCATGGCTCTCTTCTTTCTTCTTTCCTGTTCTCTCTGGGCCCGCTTCCCTGCTTTCGGACTGCTTCCCTCTCCTGGTCCGCGTCTGGTCCGTTTCAAGGGGGCGTTGTACAGCCTTCCACGGCAACAGCCGGCGCAGCGAATTACCCACATGTACAGCCTTCCACGGCAACAGCTGGCGCAGCGAATTACCCAGTGGTACAGCCTTCCACGGCAACAGCCGGCGCAGCGATTTACCCACATGTACAGCCTTCCACGGCAACAGCCGGCGCAGCGAACTGCTCATCTGTACAGCCTTCCACGGGACACCCCACATCCTGTCTCGCGACCGTCGCCACGAGAAGGCCGGCTCATCACCAGCAGCCTGCTCCCCGCGCCGCTCGGAGCCCCGAACCAAGGGGAGCAACCCTGCCAGCGAGCAGAAAAGCGGCGGGGACAGGAAGCTGTGTACCAGAGGGTGGGTCCCCAGCACGTTCACGTGCACCGACGTGGACACCAAGATGGCGGCCAGCAGCGCTGCATCCTGGGAGCGGAAGTAGACCCGGCTGAAGCGGTAGACGGAGAGGGGGAGGAGGGAGGAGACGATGGCGTGGGCCGCTTTCCACAGCTGTAGGCAGGAGGGGGGAAAGTGGGGGGCGGGGGTGGGGGTGTGTGAGTGGGTGGTAGGTGGGAGGGCTGAGGGTTAACACACACACACACACACACACACGTCAGCACTTTCCCTTTCAGACATGCATTGACTAACACCCCCCTCTCCCTCCACCCACCCTCTCTCTCTGTTTCTCTTTGTCTCTCTATCTGTCTCTGTGTCTTTGTCTATCTCTGTCTCTCTGTATCTGCCTCTCTCTCTCACTCTCTCTCTCCCTGTCTCTGTCTGTATCTGTCTCTCATTCTGTGTCTCTCTCTCTCTCTGTCTCTCTCACTCTCTCTCCCTGTCTCTGTCTCTCTCTCTGTGTCTCTCTCACTCTCTCTCCCTGTCTCTGTCTCTCTCTCTGTGTCTCTCTCACTCTCTCTCTCCCTGTCTCGGTCTGTCTGTTTCTCTCTGTCTCTCCCCGGAAGGCAGGTGGGGCAGTGGTTAAGACGTTGTCTGTTTGTCTCTCTCTCTGTGTCTGTCTGTCTGTCTGTCTGTCTGTGTCTCTCCCTGGAAGGCAGGTGGGGCAGTGGTTAAGACGCTCATCTGTGAAAACCGTGTCAGCGAAGGCCTGCGTTCGATTTACGCTGCTGGTCAGGCATCTGTCTGGCACATGTGTAGCGCATAGGGAATTCTGAACGCGGTGGCGCTTCCTTGAGAAACTGAAATTGAAACTGAACCCCCCCCCCCCCCCCCCCCCCCCGCTCTCTCTCTCTCTTTCTGTTTGTCTCTCTGTCTCTGTCTGTCTAGTTTGATTTTAAAAAGTGACCAGTTTAAGCTTAAAATGTGACCCATTTCACAGTAAACGTGACTACTTTGAGCTTAAAACATATCGAGTCTGAGCTTCAAAAAAGTGTCTAATTTGAACTTTAAAATATGTCTAGTTTTTAGCATAAAAAACGTGACTAGTATTGAGCTTTGAATAATGGCTGGTTTGAGCGTGAAATGTGACCAATTTCAGCTGAAAAAACCTGCCTATAGTTTGAGAATAACAACGTGACAAGTTTAAGTTTGAAAACATGTCTAGTTTGAGCTTTAAAAAAGCGACTGGGGTTAAAAACGTTTCTAGCTCAAGCTTTAAAAAAAACGTGACTCGTAGAAGCTTAAAAAAGTGACTAGTTTGAATTTAAAAAAAAACTTGAGTAGTTTCAACTAAAAACAAAAACAAAATATGACTAGTTTTAGCTAGAAAAACGTGTCTAGTTTAAGCTATAAAAAAACGTGACTAGTTTAACTCTTAAAATAAAACAACAACAAAAAACAAAAAACGAAGTGACTAGTTTAAGCTGAACACACACACACACACACACACACACACACACACACACACACACACGCGCGCGCACACACACACACACACACACACACACACACACACACACACACACACGTGATTTCTTTGAGCTTGGAAAACGCGTCGTCGTACCACGAAAGGTCTGACTTGCAGGCGGAAGAAGGCAGCCACACAGGACACGAAGACGAAGAAACGTGGATAGAGGGCGGAGCGCATACCGTGCATACCCAACAGCAGCTCCCTCTGTCGGTACGCCGACACGTTCTCCGCAGCGCCATCTTCAGGCCCAGGAGGCAGGGACGTGAACTCGTAAGGCCTGAATCCGTAGCCATAGGTCAAGGTGTGGGCCACTGTGTCATACGGAAAAACACAAGACCCGTCAGCTTCTCTGTCAGTCTGTCAGTCAGTCAGTCAGATCAGTATCAGTATCAGTATCAGTATCAGTAGCTCAAGGAGGCGTCACTGCGTTCGGTCAAATCCATATACGCTACACCACATCTGCCAAGCAGATGCCTGACCAGCAGCGTAACCCAACGTGCTTAGTCAGGCCTTGAGAAGAAACAAAACAAAACAACAACAACAACAAAACTAAAAATAATAAAATAAAATAAAATAAATAAAGTAAAACTAATTTTAAAAAAAGTAAATAAATAGATAAATAAATAAATGAATAAATTAAAATATATATATATATAATAAAGAACAATAAAAAAAAATAATAAAGTAAATATAACAACAAAAAAACAAACAAACAAAAAAACAAAAACAAAAATCAATCAGTCAGCCAACCGGCCAATCAATGAATCAATCAACCACCTAATCAATCAGTCAGCCAACCGGCCAATCAATATATGCCAACCGGCCAATCAATAAATCAATCAACCAGCTAATCAATCAGTCAGCCAACCGACCAATCAATGAATCAATCAACCAGCTAATCAATCAGTCAGCCAACCGGCCAATCAATGAATCAACCAATCAGTTATTCAATCAGTCAGACAACTGGCCAATCAATAAATCAATCAACCAGCTAATCAATCAGTCAGCCAACCGGCCAATCAATGAATCAATCAACCAGCTAATCAATCAGTCAGCCAACCGGCCAATCAATGAATCAACCAATCAGTTATTCAATCAGTCAGACAACTGGCCAATCAATAAATCAATCAACCAGCTAATCAATCAGTCAGCCAACCGACCAATCAATGAATCAATCAACCAGCTAATCAATCAGTCAGCCAACCGGCCAATCAATGAATCAATCAATCAGCTAATCAATCAGTCAGCCAACCGGCCAATCAATGAATCAACCAATCAGTTATTCAATCAGTCAGACAACTGGCCAATCAATGAATCAACCAATCAGTTATTCAATCAGTCAGACAACTGGCCAATCAATGAATCAATCAGTTATTCAATCAGTCAGCCAACTGGCCAATCAATGAATCAATCAGTTATTCAATCAGTCAACCAACTGGCCAATCAATGAATCAATCAATCAACCAATCAGTAATTCAGTCAATCGCATTCAATCACTCAGTGAATTATTTAGTTTATCAACCAGTCAGCCAACCAGCTAATCAATCAATCAACCAAATAACAATTCAGTCAATCGTTCATTCAGTCAGTATGTGAAAGTGTTTGTTTATCAATTCTTCATCGATGTAGTCATGTCAGCTGTTGTGTACCACGTGCACTGGTATATCCATGCAAATACGCATGAACGATCAACGCATCATCATCATGATCCATCATCAAGATGTATATTCAAACTTAAACAGATAAATATACACCATCATCAAGATGTATATTCAAACTTAAACAGATAAATATACACAATACCAACATGGGGGAAATGTGACGTCTGTAAAGCAGTTCGTGAACAACAGCGCAAGAGATTCAATTCAAACATTGTTTTAAGTAGTTTAGGTTGATTTACATTGTTTATGTATTTTCACCTTAATCAAACTTTTTTTTTTTTTTAAAGTGTATAACATTAATTGTCATCGGTTTTGAAGAGGAACGCAACTTGTTTCAGTATCGACTAACCACTGTAAGACAGGCTTGAACTGAAGAGGTCAATCTTAGAAAGACGAAAGTTTATGAAACTGACAGTTGCTGTATGATGGAGTCTCCCGTCGGTCCGACGGATGAGTAGGCAGGCAGGCAGGCTTATCTGTCGGTGTGTGTCCTCATACGGGAGAAGAGGCCGATTCTGGATGCGCAGCACTTCCCACAGGTGTTGCAAGGGAAAACGTCTCCAGAAGTTGAGCCCTGCTTCCTTCCTTCTTAATTAATGGCCAGCGTTCTCTTGTTTTCAAACGTTGCTGTATATTGGAAAGCTATCTACAACACCAGGAGGAGTTGCTACTTTGTGCAGCAACAGAGCACTGTCGTCTTCTTGTCGTAGCTGCAGTGGGGGTAATGGTCAATCATTCATAATCGTCGGTGGTTAATGAGCTTGATCTTAATTTCATCGACGCGAAAGCGCGAATTTCATTCCATTAAATCGTCGGAAGGTTTATGACTAAGGGTGATGTTACAAAAATACCAATTCTGACGACGGAAGCTAAAGGTTGGGTCATTCAGGCACCCACTGGACATCCGAGGGGTCTGTGTAGAGGAGAAGAGAGGACTGGCCATACTGAGTGAGTTAAGAAAACTAGTTTGAGAGCATGTTTATGCAGTCTGTTTAATTATGTGTCTATTTTTGATTACAGCATCATCATTATCATATGCCTGTCCTCTGTTGACATTGCGTGTGCATGAGTGTGATGATGTATGTGTGAATTACGTCAACTTAATGTTTGAGTAGGTTGTGCCTTTGTGATTTTATTGCAAGTGCATGAGTGTGATGATGTATATGTGAATTACGTCAACTTAATGTTTGAGTAGGTTGTGCCTTTGTGATTTTATTGCAAGTGTATGAGTGTGATGATATGTGTGTGAATTACGTCAACCTAATGTTTGAGTAGGTTGTGCCTTTGTGATTTTATTGCAAGTGTATGAGAGTGATGATTGTGTGTGTGGTTTATTTCAAGTTATCTTTTAAGTGCTGTATACACACTGTGATTAATGTATGCATATGACCGTCATAAATGAGTGTGTGGTTTACTCCAGCTGTACAGTCTACACACAGAACTGGACACAAAACGAACGACTGTGATTCCCGTGTACTGCTTGCATGTTTTACAACACAAACTGACTTCTCTTGCTTTTGTTGGTGTTGATGGTGTTGTTGTAACTGCTGTTATTGCTATTGTTGGTGTTGTTGTTGTTGCTGCTGGTGTTGGAATTGTTGTTGTTGTTGCTGCTGTCTTTATCACCAATTTCATGAATGTTAACTGCGTGTTGACGCTGACTCAGCTGTAAAATACCCGGGCCGTCACGCACCATTCTCCACTGCCCACTAACACGGTCCAAGGATTAACCCTTTCACCGCCAAGCTCGCGTTTATGCACAGGCGTGGTAGCGGACCCATGTCACTGAAAGGTGACCATTCATTGGTCTGTTATCCATGAACCTACTGCTCTTAATGTTCGGTGGTAGGATAAGCCATATTTTCTATACATCGCAGGGGGGAATCCCCAGCTATTCTTAGCCACTGTCGTTTCTGTGTTCATACCACAAGGGAATTTTGTACTCTAAATTGACTGGCGGTGAAAGGGTTAAACAGCCTTGACTCCTGGTTCTTGAACACCTCCATCGACATAAACAAGTGGGTGGTGTGTATGTGCATGTGTGTGGGGTGTGTGTGGAGGGGGAGCGGGAGGAGGAGGGGCTGGGGGGAGGAGGAGGAGAGAGCCGGTACCATGAGGACCTGGCTGGTTGGACACAGTGAATGACAAGGAGTTCAAACCAGCCGACAGGACGAAAACCAACACCACCACCACCACCACCACCAAACCCTTCAACCCCCTCTCCCTCCTCCCCCCTTCCCCCCTTAATACCCAATTCCTTTAATCCCCCCACCCCCCGTCACACACACCCTTTGAAAAACAGATCAGCGGTCAACGAAGCTGACTGACCAGCAAACCGTATCCAGCCTAGTTTGTTCTACTTCGCTGACTTGTACTCGTTCACCGGGACATGACAAGACGTGTTCAATTCAGAAAACCCCGCTACTGGGGCACATGAAAATTTTACATATTATTTCATTTAACAAGTGCAAATTGTGCTTTTTAAATTTTTTTTTTATAATATACATTTTTTTACGACAACCACACCAACTGTTTGGTTAATAAGACATATGTTTTTTGATGAAGAAAGGATAAGTGCGAAAAGAAAACAACATGCTGGAGACACAGTTTCAGTTTCAGTTTCAGTAGCTCAAGGAGGCGTCACTGCGTTCGGACAAATCCATATACGCTACACCACATCTGCCAAGCAGATGCCTGACCAGCAGCGTAACCCAACGCGCTTAGTCAGGCCTTGAGGGAGATACAGCAATGTGCAATATGTACGTGTCAGAAGTAAGCGGTCATTTTTATCCCAAACACTGGGTGTTGAGCCCTGGCGGTCTGAGGTCAACCAGGCGTGACTCTGACGTGGATTGACTAACAACCGTGAGGCAGTTCGCAGATTAAGGCGGTGGTGGGGACTGGATGGAGCTTGCTGAACAAACATAATGATATGATATAATAAGACAAGACGAGACAAGATCTTTATTATCGAGGGTGATAGACAAGAAAGTAACAAAGTTTTTATTATTATTATTATTTTTTTTAAACATCCAGCCCTCGTCCTAAAGATGGAATGAAGCTAAAGAAGCAACAACAAAGAATGAACAAAGGGAAATAAATCAAAACACAATCAAGATATATACATTCCTGTTTCCCGATTGTCCCACCGTTCACAGCCATTCCACCCAAAGCAAATAAAAAATAATAACATGAACGCCCCTCCCTCCCCCCAAAGCCAGATATGCTATGCTATGCTATGACGTGTTATGCTATTCTATGATATTTTATGCTATGCTATATACATGCTATGCTATGTTATGCTATGCTATGATTGATGTGATGTGATGTGATTGATGCGATGTTATGTGATGTTATATAATTATGATATGATATGATGTGAGTGATACGAAACTCTAGGGAGAGCTGGACAGTACAAGGTCTTCAGAGAAGAAGGCCCCCTCAGTCATTAACGACAACATCCACAACAACATCCACAACAACATCCACAACAACATCAACGACAACATCCACATCAAACGACAACAACAACAACATCAACAACATCAACGACAACATCAACTACATCAACAACGACAACATCCACAACATCAACGACAACATCAACTACATCAACAACCAACAACAACATCAACAGCGACAACATCAACGACAACGCCAACATCAACGACATCAACATCAACAACGACATCAACCACGACATCAACGACAACATTAACGACAACATCAACATCAACGACAACATCAACGACAACATCAACGGCAACATCAACGACAACATCAACATCAACGACAACATCAACGGTAACATCAACATCAACGACAACATCAACGGTAACATCAACATCAACGACAACATCAACGGCAACATCAACATCAACGGCAACATCAACATCAACGGCAACATCAACATCAACGACCCACCCTCCAGTGACTGGAAGTGCTCGTCAGGATGCATCAGCCACCAGTTGCTGGGGTTCGTGACGTACACCACCCTACACCACGTCACCACCACCCACACCACCGCCACCACCACCACCTTTCCCCATCCTCCCTCCTCCTCCTCCCTCTCCTCATCCTCCTCCCTCTCCCCCTCCTCTCCCTCCTTCTTCTCCTGCTCCTCCTCCTCTTCCACCTCCCTCTCCTTCCCCTCCCTCTTCTCCTCCTCTTCCCCCTCCTCCTCCCTTTCCTCCTCTTCCCCCTCCCCCTCCTCCCTCTCCCCTCCCTCCTTCTTCTCCTTCTCCTCCTCCCTTTCCTCCTCCTCCCCTTCCACCTCCCTCTTCTCCCCCTCCTCCTCCTCCCTCTCCCCCTCCCTCTCCTCTCCCTCCTTCTTCTCCTTCTCCTCTTCCCTTTCCTCCTCCTCCTCTTCCACCGCCCTCTCCTTCCCCTCCCTTTTCTCCCCCTCCCTCTCCCCCTCCTCCCTCTTCTGCCCCTCCCTCTCCCCCTCCTCCTTCTCCTCCCCCTCCTCCTCCCTTTCCTCCCCCTCCTCTTCCACCTCAACGTGGTGGAGTCGCCCCCTGTCCCCGCCGTCACTGGGGCTGAAGGCTGTGTTGCTGTGGCGCCGCGCGGTCTCCTTCAGACGGTGGGCGAGGGGCGTCTTTCGCTGCCGGCTCGTCGGCTGGTGTCTGTGGGGTGTGGGGGCGTCAGGGGCGGGTGGGGGGAGGAGGGGAGCAGGAGCCGGGGGTCCGGGCGGGGGTGGAGGTGGGGGTGTCATCGTGGTGGTTATCTGTTCCTGATTTTTTTTTTGTTTTTTTTTGCTGCTGCTGCGACGAACCAGGTTCTGGTGCTGTGGAGTAACACTGTGGATATCCGTGAACCAGGTCTTACACTGTGGATATCTCTGAACCAGGTCCTGCAGTGTGTGTTCCAAAGGCTTGAAAGGGTGTGACAACAAACGTCTGGAACAGAGGAATACAAAATACATTTTTTTCCCATCAACCATCCCCGCCTGGAACTCCCTGCCTGCGACAGCAGCAGAGGCTCCCTCCTTGGTAGCTTTCAAGAGGGAGCTGAACAAGATCACAGTTTAGTCCCCCCCCCCTTTTTTTTTCCTCTGGAGGGACGCTGCGAGTGACGGTGGGTGGGAATATGTATACATGTTCTTTCTGATTGTCACCCCCTCCGGTAGGAAGATAGGTCTACTTAGGTTCTGATTAGGTTGGGTTTTTTTTCCGCCTCTGTGCACACAGGTCATTAATAGTCAGTAATGACAGCTGACCTTCCAATTTGAAGACTGAAGATTGAAGATTGAAAGATTGAATAGCGTTACTCGCAAAACAGGAAGCCAAACCGTCCAAACAACGACGGAGACCAGGAAGAAAGATGGAAAGAAAGGCAGGTCAGCAAACAAAACTTTGAATAAAACGATCAATCAATCGACCAAGCTTATCAATCAATAAGCCAATCAATCAACCCATCAACCGACCAATCCATCAAATAATCAATTAACCGATCAATCAACAACCATACCTCAACAGTGTCTAACCATCACACATGTCAATATAACTACATAGACACCTCAACAGTGTTCAACCATCACATTGTCAATATAACTACATAGACACCTCAACAGTGTCCAACCATCACACATGTCAATATAACTACATAGACACCTCAACAGTGACCACCCATCACACATGTCAGTATAACTACATAGACACCTCAACAGTGACCACCCATCACACATGTCAGTATAACTACACAGACACCTCAACAGTGTCTAACCATCACACATGTCAATATAACTACACAGACACCTCAACAGTGTCTAACCATCACACATGTCAATATAACTACACAGACACCTCAACAGTGTCCAACCATCACACATGTCAATATAACTACATAGACACCTCAAGTGTCCACCCATCACACATGTCAATATAACTACATAGACACCTCAACAGTGCAGTGTCCACCCATCACACATGTCAATGTAACTACACAGACACCTCAACAGTGTCTAACCATCACACATGTCAATATAACTACACAGACACCTCAACAGTGTCTAACCATCACACATGTCAATATAACTACATAGACACCTCAACAGTGTTCAACCATCACATTGTCAATATAACTACATAGACACCTCAACAGTGTTCAACCATCACATTGTCAATATAACTACATAGACACCTCAACAGTGTTCAACCATCACATTGTCAATATAACTACATAGACACCTCAACAGTGTCCAACCATCACACATGTCAATATAACTACATAGACACCTCAACAGTGCAGTGTCCACCCATCACACATGTCAATGTAACTACACAGACACCTCAACAGTGTCTAACCATCACACATGTCAATATAACTACACAGACACCTCAACAGTGTCCAACCATCACACATGTCAATATAACTACATAGACACCTCAACAGTGTCCAACCATCACACATGTCAGTATAACTACATAGACACCTCAACAGTGTCCAACCATCACACATGTCAGTATAACTACATAGACACCTCAACAGTGACCACCCATCACATACACACACACGCGCGTGCACACGTGTGTGTGTGCGGTGTGTGTGTGTGTGTGTGTGTGTGTGTGTGTGTGTGTGTGTGTGTGTGAGGGGGGTTTTGGGGGGAGTGAAGTCTGTACGTCACATTTTAGTGTGTGTATGTAACATTGATGTAATATGTTATGTAGGAAAAATAAGTGCTTTGTAAAGCGAGCGTAGATCATATTTTTGGAAAGTGCGCTACTTAAGTATCCATTATTATTAGTATCATTATCATAGTTATTAGCATGTCAATAGAACTTCATCCATACCTCAACAGTCTCCAGCACAAAGCGACCACAACAGAACAGAATCAACGAACCCGAGCTGTCAAACAACTGTCAAAACGTCACACACCCTACCTGTGTGTCCACACACACACATGAACACAAGCTGTTAATCAACTGTCAAAACGTCACATATCCTACCTGTGTGTTCACACACACACGAACACAAGCTGTTAATCAACTGTCAAAACGTCACATATCCTACCTGTGTGTTCACATACACACACACACGAACACAAGATGTTAATCAACTGTCAAAACGTCACACATCCTACCTGTGTTC
>NC_134887.1:2789502-2792002 GCF_041734735.1 Babylonia areolata
TTAGATTTTAATCTAATAATTTCACTGGCTGCATGTTTAATCCTTCCACGCTGATCAAGATTACGTCATTTCATCTTTTCGTAAACGTAAACAAATATCGTCATCATTGTCGTCGTCGTCACCTTGATAATTTTCATCATCATCATCATCATCATCATCATCATCATCATCATCATCATTATGCCCATTATGCAGATGAAAAGGAAAACGAATATCGTCATCGTCGTCGTCATCGTTGTCATGAACAGCAGCAGCATCAAAATATCTTTGTCGTCGTCGTCATCATCATCATAATCATTTTCTTCACAAAGCCACCACCATCATCATCTTCTTCATCATAATCATCATCATCACCACCACCACCACCATCATCATCTTCATCATAATCATCATCATCACCACCACCATCATCATCATCATCATAATCATCATCATCACCACCATCACCACCATCATCACCATCACCATCATCATCATCATCTTCATCATAATCATCATCATCACCACTACCACCATCATCTTCATCTTAATCATCATCATCACCACTACCACCATCATCTTCATCATAATCATCATCACCACCACCATCATCAGCTTCATCATAATCATCATCATCACCACCACCACCATCATCATCATCATAATCATCATCACCACCACCATCATCAGCTTCATCATAATCATCATCATCACCACCACCATCATCATCATCATCATAATCATCATCATCACCACCATCACCGCCATCATCACCATCACCATCATCATCATCATCTTCATCATAATCATCATCATCACCACTACCACCATCATCTTCATCTTAATCATCATCATCACCACTACCACCATCATCTTCATCATAATCATCATCACCACCACCATCATCAGCTTCATCATAATCATCATCATCACCACCACCATCACCATCATCATCATAATCATCATCATCACCACCCTGTATACTATAAGCAGATGAAGAGGAAAAGAGGTAAACGGAGACGAAAGAAACTCAGCTGATGTTGAAGCAGAGAGGATGTGGATGGGGTGGGTGAGAGGGAGGGGTGCAGGGAGAGGGGGAGGGGGGGTAAGGGGGGGTGTGAGGGTGACAACATTCAACGACAACAATGGCGCTGACAACAAGTTCGTGAGCAACACAGACAACAACAACAACAATAACAAACAGAAACAACACAAACAGAAGAGAAAGAAATTCACACAAAGACAAAGACACACAGACACACAAACAAACATACACAAAGACACACAGACAAACACACACAAAGACACACAGACACTCAGACAAACACACACAAAGACACACAGACACTCAGACATACAAACACACACAAAGACACACAGACACTCAGACATACAAACACACACAAAGACACACAGACACTCAGACAGACAAACACACACAAAGACACACAGACACTCAGACAGACAAACACACACAAAGACACACAGACACTCAGACATACAAACACACACAAAGACACACAGACACTCAGACAGACAAACACACACAGAGACACACAGACACTCAGACAGACAAACATACACAAAGACACACAGACACTCAGACATACAAACACACACAAAGACACACAGACACTCAGACAGACAAACAGACAGAAAGACACACAGACACTCAGACAGACAAACATACACAAAGACACACAGACACTCAGACATACAAACACACACAAAGACACACAGACACTCAGACAGACAAACAGACAGAAAGACACACAGACACTCAGACATACAAACATACACAAAGACACACAGACACTCAGACAGACAAACAGACAGAAAGACACACAGACACTCAGACAGACAAACATACACAAAGACACACAGACACTCAGACATACAAACACACACAAAGACACACAGACACTCAGACAGACAAACATACACAAAGACACACAGACACTCAGACAGACAAACAGACAGAAAGACACACAGACACTCAGACAGACAAACATACACAAAGACACACAGACACTCAGACAGACAAACATACACAAAGACACACAGACACTCAGACAGACAAACAGACAGAAAGACACACAGACACTCAGACAGACAAACATACACAAAGACACACAGACACTCAGACAGACAAACACACACAAAGACACACAGACACTCAGACAAACAAACACACACAGAGACACACAGACACTCAGACATACAAACACACACAAAGACACACAGACACTCAGACAAACAAACACACACAAAGACACACAGACACTCAGACAGACAAACACACACAAAGACACACAGACACTCAGACAGACAAACACACACAAAGACACACAGACACTCAGACAGACAAACAGACAGAAAGACACACAGACACTCAGACAGACAAACATACACAAAGACACACAGACACTCAGACATACAAACACACACAAAGACACACAGACACTCAGACAGACAAACATACACAAAGACACACAGACACTCAGACAGACAAACAGACAGA
>NC_134887.1:2797002-2802002 GCF_041734735.1 Babylonia areolata
TGTGTGTGTGTGTGTGTGTGTGCGTGCGTGTGTGTGTGTGTGTGTGTGTGTGTGTGTGTGTGTAGCCACATTTTGGTGTGTGTATGTAACATAGATATGATGTTTTATGTTAACAAAAGCGTTTTTGTAAAGCACCTAGAGCAGATTTCTGGATAGTGTGCTATATAAGTATCCATTATTATTATTATTATTATGCAGTCAAGGCCTGACTAAGCGTGTCGGGTTTCGCTACAGGCCAGGCACCTGCCAGCCAGCTGGATGTGGTGAAGCGTGCATTGCAAGATTAGTCCCGAACCAAGTGACGCCTGCTGGAGAACCTGACCCTGACCCTGACCCTGACCCTGACCCTGAACCTGCCAGTGAAGGTGCTGGCACCGATGTGAATCTACTCACCGCCCGCCACGGCGTCCACAAGGAACTGTGGCCCACAGAATCTGGGCGATGAGGGACCGCTGTGTGTGGGGGTGGGCCCTGCCGTCCGCGTTGTTGAGGCTGTGGTGCTGGTGCTGGTGGTGGTGGAGCTTGTGCTGGTGGTGGTGGTGGTGGAAGTTGGTGTGGTGGTATTTTGTCTAGCGCCTGGATGGACAAATTGGTGGATGAATGAATGAATGAATGCACGAATGGATCATTGATAACCAGACGATCATTAGCGTCCACAATTTTTTGTATTCTGTTTGGTCTGTGTTACCCATGGTTATCCATTATGATGAAAAATCAAACAAACAAAAAACATCAGGTTGTTAAATTCAAATTTCGAATTTAATTTCATGTTGATAGAAGAAGAGATGGGAAGACAACATCCGGGGGTGGACAGGCTTGACGCTCGGTGACGCCCTGAGGAAATCAGAAAACCGTGAAGAGTGGAGAGGGGTGGTGGCCAGGTCAGCAGCGGTGCCCCAACGGTCTGAACCCAGACTACGGGAGAGGTGAAGGTGAAGGTGATATTGATAGTAGTATAATTTCACTATATTGTGTATTTATTTGTTTTCTTTCTTTACTTGCTGTTTATGAATGAGTTAACTGATATAAATGATAATATGTTTCATCAGCCGTCATGTTGAAATTGAAGTGCAACGCTGTGAGCACAGTAAAAGCTTTAAGCTTGTTGGTGCTCCTTTGTCTTTGTTTGCATTGTAATCATGTGTAGTAGTAGAGTAGAGAGTAGGCCTCCTTCGGTTATGGCTGACCATAGATAGAGTATATCCGACCTAATGTCGGACCACACACACACACACACACACACACACACAGACACACACACACACACACACACACACACACACACACACACACACACACACTGGGCACACACACACACACACACACACACACACACACACACACACACACACACACACACACACCTGCGATGACTGTCAAAAAACACTCGCCAACAATGTATTTCAGTGCATGCGTATTGGATGACCGTATATTTCTTTGTTCCCTTTATTCTTTGCTGTGTCTATTAATCCTTCGGGATTTTGTGACAATAAATGAAGTCAAGTCAAGTCAAGTCAAGTCACACACACACACACACACACACACACACACACACACACACACACACACACACACACTACAGACCAAACAAACAGAGCATACACACCATACAGGGCCTGTACAGCCAGGACGTCCTGTCGATGCAGACTCGGGCGGCCGGTGTAGACGTAGTAGGGGGCCATCAGTGAGCCCCGGACCGCCGAGTGGCCCAGGCCCAGGGAGTGCCCGAACTCGTGGGCCGCCACCAGCTCCAGGTCAGGGCCTTGACCAGTGCCCACCGACCACTCCTCGTCCTCGTCGAAGTGGGCGTCCCCTCCCAGCCCCGGGCCGGGGCGAAACGCGTGGGCCAGGACACCGCCTTTAGGGGTGGGGGTGTTGTGGTGGGTGTGTGGGGGTGGGGGTGTTGTGGGGGTGGGGGTGTTGTGTCGGGTGTGTGGGGGTGTTGTGGTGGGGGTGTTGTGGCGGGTGTGTGGGGGTGTTGTGGTGGGTGTGTGGGGGTGTTGTGGTGGGGGTGGGGGTGGGGGTGTTGTGGTGGGTGTGTGGGGGTGTTGTGGTGGGGGTGGGGGTGGGGGTGTTGTGGTGGGTGTGTGGGGGTGTTGTGGTGGGGGTGGGGGTGGGGGTGTTGTGGTTGGTGTGTGGGGGTGTTGTGGTGGGGGTGGGGGTGGGGGTGTTGTGGTGGGTGTGTGGGGGTGTTGTGGTGGGGGTGGGGGTGGGGGTGTTGTGGTGGGTGTGTGGGGGTGTTGTGGTGGGTGTGTGGGGGTGTGTGTGTTGTGGTGGGTGTTGGAGTTGGGGTGTTGTGTCGGGTGTGTGGGGGTGGGGGTGTTGTGGGGGTGGGGGTGTTGTGGTGTGTGTGGGGGTGGGGGTGTTGTGGCGGGTGTGTGGGGGTGGTGAGGAGAAAGGCAAGTCCATAGAGTCCAGTTAATAATAATAATGGTAATAATGATAATAATTTAAAAAGTTGTACTGTACTGTTATTTATCATCTCACGTAAAGTGTAATTGAACGTTTCTTATCTCACGTACAGTGCGTTATATTGTTTCCAACTTCGCGTGAATTGTATTACATTATTAATCAGGCGACGTACTTTATTGTTTCCAACTTCACGTCAAGTGTAGGTGTCCTTTATTATTCATCATATCACATAACGTGTGCATTATCATTCATAACATTACGTTAAGTGTACTTTATTGTTTCCAACCTCACGTCAAGTGTAGTATATTATTTATTTATCATATCAGGTACTTTATTGTTTCCAACCTCACGTCAAGTGTAGTATATTATTTATTTATCACATCAGGTACTTTATTGTTTCCAACCTCACGTCAAGTGTGCTTTATTATTCATTATCACTAAAGTGTGCTTTATCATTTATAACAGTTGCAGGTTGCGGGAGGGGGGAGGAGGAAGGGCGTTGGTGGCGGTGGAGAAGGGTTGAGGGCGGGGGGTGGGGTGGGGGGTGTCGGTGGATGGAAGATGGGAAAGGGGTAGAGAGGTTCAGGTTCAGTTCCTTTCTCAAGGTGGCGTCACTGCATTCGGACAATTCCATTTACGCTACACAAGGGCAGCAACTCACCAGCCCCATGAAACCGGTTGTGGTAGCCGTCTCCATGGTTTCCCCTGGCGAACTTGACCTCGATGTCAGTGACACCTGTCGTTCGCCGGAAGTTGAGCGGCGTGACGTCAGACCAGTGACGTAACGCCTTCTCCAGAACCTGCCTGCACAAGAGAGAAGTTAGACTTGAATGGAGATTACGCGGCGACCTTTGGCGCATCGGGAAGTGTCAATCAACTGCACGTCACCTCTTGTATTTGTATTTGAATTACTCTTTTTGTCACGACAGATTTCTCTGTGTGAAATTCGGGCTGCTCTCCCCAGGGAGAGCGCGTCGCTACACTGACAGCGCCACCTGTTTTTGTTTGTTTTTTTCCCTGCAGTTTTATGTTTTCCTATCGAAGTGGATTTTTCTACAGAATTTTGCCAGGGACAACCCTTTTGTTGCCGTGGGTTCTTTTACGTGCGCTAAGTGCATGCTGCACATGGGACCTCGGTTTATCGTCTCATCCGAATGACTCGCGTCCAGACCAAGGTTTAGCGGAGGGGGAGAAAATATCGGCAGCTGAGCCGTGATTCGAACCAGCGCGCTCAGATTTTCTCGCTTCCTAGGCGGACGCGTTACCTCTAGGCCATCACTCCACTAGCATAGTACAATGCCATTGAATACCACGTGACCAGATGTAACTGGATGTAATACAGAGGCAACAGCGCAACTTGACGCAACGTCGTGTGATATGGTATTTCTTTCTTTCTTTCTTCGTTTATTTATCAAGTTATTTATTTAATTAGTTAATTAGTTAGTTAGTACCTATCTTTCTGTTCAACTTCATTTCCTGTTATTTTGTCTTCATTTTCCCTCAAGGCCTAACTAAGCGCGTTGGGTTTTTGATTGACTGGTTGATTGATATGGATACTTATACAGCGCCTATCCTCGGTCGGAGATCAAGCTCTAAGCGCTTTACAAACACGGGGGTCATTTGCACAACAGGCTGCCTACCTGGGTAGAGCCGACTGACGGCTGCCATTGGGCGCTCATCATTCGTTTCCTGTGTCATTCAATCAGAGTTCAGGGACGCACACATACACACTCAGACAAGCATGTAACATTATACGTGTATGACAGTTGTTGTTGTTTTTGTTTACCCCGCCATATAGGCAGCCATACTCCGTTTTCGGGGGTGTGCATGCTGGGTATGTTCTTGTTTCCATAACCCACCTGAACGCTGACATGGATTACAGGATCTTTAACGTGCGTATCTGATCTTCAGCGTGCGTATACACACGAAGGGGGTTCAGGCACTGGCAGGTCTGCACATATGTTGACCTGGGAGATCGGAAAAATCTCCACCCTTTACCCACCAGGCGCTATTACCGAGATTCGAACCCGGGACCCTCAGATTGAAAGTCCAACGCTCTAACCACTCGCCCATTGCGCCCCTCGGGTTACTGCTGTTGGTCAGGCACGTGCATGGCAGACGTGATGTAGCCTGTATGGATTTGCCCGAACGCAGTGACGCCTCCTTGAGACACTGAGACTGACTGCAACTTGTATGACCTCGAGACAACAAAGCACAACACCCAGCCCTAGTCACCTGACGGACATTCAGAGAGGCAGGCTGACAGACGGACAGACAGACAGACGGACAGACAGACATACATAGAGGCAGACAGAAAAAGAGACAGAGAGACAGATGGACAGACAGACGGGCAGACAGACGGATAGCGAGACGGACGGACAGAAACTCGAACAGACATACAGAGAGACAGACAGACAGACGGACACGCAGGCAGATGGGCAGACAGACAGACAGACAGACGGACAGACATACATAGAGGCAGGCAGAAAAAGACACTGATGGACAGACAGACAGACGGACAGATAGACAGACAGACGGACATACATAGAGGCAGGCAGAAAAAGAGACAGACAGACAGATGGACAGAC
>NC_134887.1:2807002-2809502 GCF_041734735.1 Babylonia areolata
CACACACACACACACACACACACACACACACAAGTTTCAAGTTTTCAAGTTTTAATTATCCTTTCACTCCTATTGGAGTATGGAGGATTACTGCAAAATACTCTTTTCGTGCCCATAACAAACATTTCCAAATACACAACAATGGCACATAAAAGTTGAGAAAACACAAATGTCTTTTAACTCCAAAAGTATAACTAGGCAACATTTGCAAATCTAATCATCTTACTTACAGCTAAAATGACTTTTTTGCCTCCTTTGAGCATATTACAAAAATTAAAAACCGATTTTGGAGACAAATATTTTTTAGGAACATATCTATTTCGTAACTGATCATAATTGGGACATTCCATTATAAAATGAAACTCATCACCAATCACAGACATGTTACAAACCTTACAAAACCGTAACTCTCGTGGTATGCCTTTGTGTCTCCCTGTTTCTATTTCCAGCTTATGATTACTACTTCGAAATCTGAAGAAGCTGATAACATAATTATCAGGCATTTGACTTATATATCTTTCTCTACCAAATCCACTTTTGAAATTTCTATACAACAAACATTTACTACTCGCCTCTAGAGCATGTCTCCACAGATTTTGAAAACTATCTCTCAAGGCAATGTTGACATTCTTGCAGAAAGATTCCCTCTCCAAGAAGAATTGAGCATCCCAAACACAGTCATACCCTGCTTCTATTACACACACACACACACACACACACACAAAGGTAAAAACAAATATGTTGAAAGTTCGTTCACGAATACAAAACGATTGCTAACCCATAATAATCAAATTTTCTGAAAATTATAATGAACACTTTCTAATCCAACTCGACAAACAAGGTGCAGCTTTCTGTCTCGACTTGTTTACACTTATATTTCTTTTCTTTTTTGTTTTTAACAGGGAAATTGTTTTATTTTCGTTTGGGATACAAGCCCATTCAGTTCAGACATGCATGCATTTTACTAATGACATCTCTCTTGTACGTAACTCTTTTTTTGGCTTCTTTTCTTTTCTTACTTCAAGTGTGTGTCTTCTGCAGGTCGTAACCGAACAGTTGGTATGATCGTTGTAAATGATTGTGAGTTCAATTCCGAATACTATGAGTTCCATGAAATGTATGGATGGTCGTTGTAAATGATTGTGAGTTCAATTCCGAATACTATGAGTTCCATGAAATGTATGGATGGTCGTTGTAAATGATTGTGAGTTCAATTCTGAATACTATGAGTTCCATGAAATGTATAGATGGTCGTTGTAAATGATTGTGAGTTCAATTCCGAATACTATGAGTTCCATGAAATGTATGGATGGTCGTTGTAAATGATTGTGAGTTCAATTCCGAATACTATGAGTTCCATGAAATGTATGGATGGTCGTTGTAAATGATTGTGAGTTCAATTCCGAATACTATGAGTTCCATGAAATGTATGGATGGTCGTTGTAAATGATTGTGAGTTCAATTCCGAATACTATGAGTTCCATGAAATGTATGGATGGTCGTTGTAAATGATTGTGAGTTCAATTCCGAATACTATGAGTTCCATGAAATGTATGGATGGTCGTTGTAAATGATTGTGAGTTCAATTCCGAATACTATGAGTTCCATGAAATGTATGGATGGTCGTTGTAAATGATTGTGAGTTCAATTCCGAATACTATGAGTTCCATGAAATGTATGGATGGTCGTTGTAAATGATTGTGAGTTCAATTCCGAATACTATGAGTTCCATGAAATGTATGGATGGTCGTTGTAAATGATTGTGAGTTCAATTCCGAATACTATGAGTTCCATGAAATGTATGGATGGTCGTTGTAAATGATTGTGAGTTCAATTCCGAATACTATGAGTTCCATGAAATGTATGGATGGTCGTTGTAAATGATTGTGAGTTCAATTCCGAATACTATGAGTTCCATGAAATGTATGGATGGTCGTTGTAAATGATTGTGAGTTCAATTCCGAATACTATGAGTTCCATGAAATGTATGGATGGTCGTTGTAAATGATTGTGAGTTCAATTCCGAATACTATGAGTTCCATGAAATGTATGGATGGTCGTTGTAAATGAGTGTGAGTTCAATTCCGAATACTATGAGTTCCATGAAATGTATGGAATTTCATGTGCCCACACCGGGTTTCCTGAAATGGACACGTCTCGTCTCGTCTTGTCATGTCTTGTCTCGTCTCGTCTATGGCGCCTTTAACTTTTAAGACAGACAGACAGGCTGGCAGACAGACAGACAGACAGACAAACGGCCTTGTTGTCAAAGACAGACAGGCAGACAGACAGACAGACAGGGAAACAGACAGACAGACAGACGGACGGACAGGCAGACAGACAGACAGGCAGACAGACGGACGAACAGACAGACAGACAGACAGACAGACAGACAGGCAGACAGACGGACGAACAGACAGACAGGCAGACAGACAAACGGCCTTGTTGTCAAAGACAGACAGGCAGACAGACAGTTAGACAGACGGACAGACAGACAGAC
>NC_134887.1:2819502-2847002 GCF_041734735.1 Babylonia areolata
AGATATAGTGGTCAGCAGTTGTTCCAGGCCTGTGTTAACATTGACCTGGGGGAATATAGACCTGGAGAAACAAAGAGCCAGAGAAAGTAAATTAGGGGGAACTTAGATCAAGGTGAACTCAGACCTGCGGTAATACAGACCTTGGGGAAATTAGACCCTGTTAAGCTCTTGTACACGAACACAAACATGCATTATTTTTCTTACATTCTTGCACTTTTTTCAATCTGTATTTCTTTTTTCCCTTTATTTCGTTAGTTCATTCATTTTTTTTCTTTCTCCTCATTTCATTTGTAATGATTCTTTTTTATACAAATTTTTCTTGCTTATATTTCCTTTCATTATTTTGTGTTTCTTTTCTTACTTCCATTCTCTGTTTCTTATTTAACTGCTTTCTTGTTTTGCATTTTCAACTCCCTTCTTCTTCGCTACTTTCTTTCTTATTCTTTCTTGACTTTCTTTAGTCTTCAACATCATCAACACACAGCAAAACAAACGGCGACAATTTGACGCTTACTTGCAACCGCTGATTTGTCGCCGATAAGTGTTAACAGAGGTCCATCATATCATTGCCGGCGACAATTCAGCAGGAACTGAGCTCCGTCAAACTGACGCCAGCGACAATTCAGCGGGAACTGAGCTCTGCCAAACTGACGCCGGCGACAATTCAGCGGTAACTGAGCTCCGCCTAACTGACGCTGGCAACAATTCAGCAGAGGTGATGGATGCATGTACAAAATTTACAGGACTGCAGTGCTGATGATGCCCGCTTATTTTTACTGGAAGTCGACTGGATCCGTTGACCAATCAAATGTTCTGTCTCTGTCCTGATCACGAACATCACCACTCCAGCAGGTAAGTCCAAAAGTCAAGACACTGGAGACACGGATAAATAAAGCAGCAGAAAGAGATGTTTTATTCATGTTAAAAATCATTTTCCTAAGACAGTAGAGAGGGTTGTGGACGTTCATGACAACCTCTGTATGTCGCCACAGGACACCGAGACACGTGTACGTATCTATGTATCTTCACGATGAATCTCGATGCTCCCGATAACAGCATACTGAGGATGGCTGCTGCTTTTCCTCAAGTTCAACGTCATCTCCTTCGTCTTGTCAGCATGCAGTTCACTTCACACCAGTCTTCAAAACCACCTCTCTGTCTCTGTCTCTGTCTGTCTCTGTCTCTGTGTGTATGTGTGTGTGTGTGTGTGTGTGTGTGTGTGTGTGTGTGTGTGTGTGTGTGTGTGTGTGTGTGTGTCAGTTTGTCTCTGTTCCGTGTGAAATTCGTACATCAAGTGCACAGACTTGACAATAATTACATTGTGGTGATCTGTATACAGTAACTTTCAACTGCATTCCTTTTAGCGTGTGTACGTTCTGTCGTATACTTTTATTACTCCGGACAAAATTTCTGTCAGCAGCTGATACCGCTGTGCTGCAGTTGTCATTTGCTTTTTGTTCCAGCCTGTTCATGACTTCTGTCGTCTCCACACCTTACCTGACTGTTGTTGAGCGTCATTTGTTGTGCTGTGTAAAGTTGCTGCCAACGCTAATTGCACACAAGGAACAAGAGAACATGATTTTGACAAAATGTCAAGACAGTTTGTTTCTTTCAACAGTGTGTTTTCTCCAACAGGCAAACGTAGTGTCCCGCTCTTCATACTGTCCAAAAAACAAAAAAACAAAAAAAAAACCCCCAACAAACAAAAAAACAAAAAAACAACCTTCTGCATAATAGAAAGTAAAAACCAGGCTTCAATGAAACAAATAAGTACCTTGGCTAGGCCAACAGGACAAGAATTTCTCATTTAAACGATTCTCATTAACATAGGATAGAACACATCATGGATGTTTTCCATTGAATGGACCCCAAACGTTCATGTGCTATGGCTTTGTGTAACGACGCGTCTTGACTCAAATAAACGAGATGTTGCCCATCCCCAACTAAAACATCATTCATCCACTGCCCCTGGATACCTTCATGATATACTATTTTCTGCAATAAACAAACATGCACCTTTTGGATGGAAAAGTGTGAAATGTCTCCGTCTTTCTGACTGGCTCACTGCATACGAACGTGAACGACTAAAAATGAAACAAAGAAACAATGGAAGGAAAGCTTTGGACAGCTACCAGAGTCTGTTAAAACATAAAAACGACTTGAGAGAGAGGGGGACAGAGACAGGGAGACAGAGAGAGAGAGAGAGAGAGAGAGAGAGAGAGAGAGAGAGAGAGAAGAAGAAGAAGAAGAAGAAAGAAGCCTACAACAGACAACGAAACGAAGTCACATATCTCAGCTGTGTTTCAAACGGGCGAACACGAACAAAATGTTAAATACCAACAACGATATTTCTTTACAATGGCAAGAAATTAATGACGTAACTCACAAATCTCGTGTTCAATCTCCAAAGCGTTACACATGGCTGGCTGATACATTTAATACTCATTTATTAAGCATAGCGGAGTCAGCAACATCAGACAAAGCACTGCCAGCAGAAAACTATGGCATGCCTTCTCTTTTAACATTCTCTAACAGCGAACTCCTTTAAGGCACCTGTTCACGCAGTCCATGAAGTTGGTGCTCTCATTTCCAGGCCATGACCATCGTGTGTGTGCCTCCACAGCACGTTTGCGCCACGAGTCACTGCACTGTTTTCCTGTAACAACTTTGGTGAATAAACCGCTGAAAGGACTTCCGCTTTCATATGCCTTGGCCTTCAAGGGAACCTGCTTTCAACTTATTCTTGTAATCCTAATTCCATTCCTACACTCTTATCCTCTGTCCTACATATCCCTACTCCACCCTGCTCCAACCTCACCATAACCCCGACTCCATGACATATAATTTGGAAGTTCTCCCAAAAAGATTACAGATACTTTTAAAAGTAATGATCATCGTTTCCTAGACCAAGATATAACCTTTGCAAATCCAGTTTCCTGTACTATGGCGGAAATTTGTGGAATAATCTTCCACTCAATTTAAAAAGTATTGAGAATAAAAACATGTACAAGAAAAATCTGAAGAGCCATCTCATTAACTCTAAGAAAGATGAGCAGCAATATTAATCTATTGCTGTTAGTTTACCACTTTATTTTTTGTGAAATGTTTTTTGTATACTCTTGCTGGAAATGCGTTTATGTTGTGTGGTGGGATGTGTATGTGAACTGGGCTTCATTGTGGTGTTTGAGCATGTGTGTTTGTAAATATCTGGGTGAAACAGAAATGAATAATTTCAATATTACACGAATGTTGTCAGCATGTGTTCATGTCGATGAACGTATTTCACAATTTTTCTTTCTGTCTAACTATTTTACAGGAGATCTGATGTAAACTTTTTTTTTTCTTTCTTTCCTTTTTTTTTTTTTTTTTAAGGCAGTTGTTGCTATTCAGTTACTAAAGTGAAATAAATATTTTGACTTGTTTACTTTCACACACACACACACACACACACACACACACACACACACACACACACACATACACACACGCACGCGTGCGCGCACACACACACACGAACACACACACACACACACACACACACACACACACACACACACACACACACACACACACACACACTGTGTGAATGTCGACCAAAATAGATTCCTTTTGGGTAAACGTGTTTGATACTGGTAATCAATAATTTAAAATCACCGAGTGACTGAATCCTTTTTCCCTGTATCAGTCAGTCGTGATTTCAACATAGTCAATATTTTTTCTTCCCGTTCTTGCTGCCCCCACTGAGTTTTGATAGTCCACATGAAAAGAAGTGGGTTGAGAGCAGAGTTGAATGGTAACACAAATACAACCATGGTGTCATGTATCTGATCCAAACCAGCAACACCATGTGAATTCATCACCGTAACCAGTCCGAATGCAAGCCAGCAAACGGCATCTGTCACAGTCACTTTTCCCATCACGTGGACTGAAGAATACACTGGTCTCTGTGTGGGGTTCAGCGCAATTCTGTATTTCGGTGTTCGTCTAGAGATGAGAGCCAGGCCAGCTACAATCGTTATGCATAATGTAGAATTGATTCCCACAAGAACCGTAAACCACTTGAAATCTTGTCTGGGATGATACTTCTCAAATAAAGCCAGACGACACAGACCAGACTGGCCATCAAGTCCCAGGTGTGAGAGTTCAGGAAGAAACGGAATTAATGCAAACAAGATTCCGACAGTCCACATCACTGTACATACTGTAGTTGTTAATGGTTTATTAAATCTCCATCCATGTTCAGGGAAATAAAGGACAATGATGTGATACAATGTAATCAACCAGATGATCAACACTGATACTGCACTGGAAAAAAAGGAAAGAAATCCAGCCACCTTGCAAACAGGACTATTTGTCCACGTTTTTTCAGCCTGGATGTATTGTCCATGAAGTATGCGGTTCGCTACCAAAACAAGAACTACGTGATTTCCCATACATATATTCGCCAACTGCAAATGGACAATGGCCATCAGAAAATTGCTTTCAAACACCTTCTTCACTGCAGGAGAAGTTATGATACAGACAATATTCCCTATAACGGCAGAGAAGGCAATGACCCAAAAGAAAATTTCGTACAGTCCTGTTGGAATCAGTGTTGTACAAGGAGAGAATACAGTGTGAGGAGCAGAACACTTTATTTCACGTGAGTGTTTAGGAAGTACATTTGTACAACAAAACCTATAGTTTGAAGAAAAGATACGTTTTAAATGTTTTGACCCTGAGAATAAATCAAAAGGAAATTTACTGACAGAATTCCCCACTATATCCAGCTCTTGAAGCTTTGGCATATTCTTTATACCTTTTTGTCCAATGATTTCAACACCACAAAATGATGCATTCAAAACACGAACGTGAGGTAAATATATTGATAAATCATTATTAAGAATATTGCCATGTGTTTTGGATATGTCTACATTTCTCAGTTCATAATAAATATACTTTGTCTCTTTACTCGTCAGTTTGCCGAGAAAATTGTTTTGTAGGCACAGAATTCTTAAATTTGGCATTTCGTGAAAGACAGACATGTCCACAGTCCTCAAGTAGTTATTGGAAAGATCAACATACTCCAAGTTGATCAATTTAACCCGTGAAATGTTGGAGAGGAAACACTGGGACAGAATCAAATGGACCATGTATGTATTTTTATTTAAATCAGTCAGTGACATGTTGGAACCTGTTGCATCCAAGTATCGCAGTTCAGGGAACAGTTCAGAGGGAAATGAACTGATACACAGGAAAACATGACCTTGACACAGACAAGGCTCAGGACAGGTCCTGTCACACATCAGTTCATCATCACGCTGTGGACACTGACCCCAGCCATCACACAGATGGTCGCCGTGCACACAAACTCTGGAATCTCGACATCGGTAGAAACCAGGACATGGTGCTGATTCACAGCCTTGTTCGTCTTCTCCATAAACACAGTCAAAATATCCATTACATCGAGTGTAGACAGGCAGACAATATAACCACTCAGTTTTACAGCGAAAATGACTGTAAGGACACGATTCTTCAGCTGTCATCACCTGCTGAGTGAAGTAGCCTGCCCCATCCAAAGTCACGTGAAACTGTTGCTTTTCGTCTTCCTCTTTGGTAGGAGCCAGGTAGGTATGGTCATCAGGACACTCAACCTCATCAGAGTCGTCCACACAATCTGAGTATTGGTTGCAACGTTGGCTGAGCAATACACATTGACCATTAGAGCACAGAAAACCAGGGCATGAAGGATGTTCACAGAATGACTCATCACTACTATCAGGACAATCCTGTCTGAAGTCACACACAAGAGTGTGATGCACTGTAGTGACCCCATCATCACATGCAAACATGGTTTTGGTATGTGCAATTCTTCCAGTAAGAAAAACATCCAGCTTTTGTGAGTGGCTCACGTTCATGACAACGAAATGTTTCAGCTGCTGACAGTCACACAATAAAAATACATGTGTAACATGATTGTCTGACTGAGCCAGTAAAGACTGTCTTGTGTGATTGAAGATGGATTTGGGGAGGTGTAAGTGAGCAATAAACTGATGTGAATGGAGCGTTTCATGGGACTGTGACTGTACTTCACACATTGCTGAGTAAATGAAACTGGTCGGGCACCACATTACTGTTGGACGAAAGTCACAGTATCCTACCACAAGCCTCGATGGTTTGTACCAATTATAGAATACAAAGTGATTGATATTGTAAATCATGGTACTATCTGACCATTTACGGAACATGCTGTATCTTAATGGCACAGAGTCCCAACCAGACGTGTAACCTAAAGTCACATAAAAATTCTGATAGTTCTTAAAAACTAACAGAAGATCTATCTTTTCCTGCAATGTTTTTACTGATGCAAGTCTTCCACCCATTCTCTGACACTCATATGTAAGTACAACCATTGACGTATCAGTATCTCCCACGACTAAATGAAAACACTTGTGTCTTGAAGCCACCAGTCCCTGGCAGTCAGGACTGCTGAAGGGACAGTGTTCTGTTTCGTCCCGTCCGTCTTCACACTCTGGCTTCAGATTACAGTGAACATGACCTTGGAAAAGGGAGTAGTAATCTTCAGAGCAGTTGAACAATCCTCTGGACAACTGCACGTGTCCATAGTGCTCAGGAAGAGCAGACACATAAATCTTCAGACCACCAGAACTCAAAATCTGTACTTTTACTTTAAGGTAGGATGTGTAAAGAATTGTTGATGACGTAAGATGTTCAAGGCACACATGCTGAACATTTTGATGGGTTGCAGTTTGTTTTGTGTATATTAGTTTTATGAAAAAAAGACCGATTACTTCACGCAAATAATGATCATCAAAATGTTGAATGCTAATCATAATAACATATTTAGAAGGTACCCGCCATTCCTTAATGACATATCTATTCTGCATGTGTATCATATATGGTGTTATTATATAACCAGAATAGTTCAGGATATATTTCACAAAAATAACTTGTTTTGTTCCATCAATAACAAAGTTTATCAGAGGCTTTTTTATGTGTAAAATACACATACTATGTGTTGGCGACAAAACAAATATTCCTTCAAGTGTGTGATAATTGCATTTTAATTCATATAAATTGTTGCCTTGACCATCCCTTATTTCAGTTCTCCAGTGCCCGGAATCACACCAGTACGTCAGCCGTTGGACAAGAGCACGTGCATGCACACCCTGTGGAGCCACCACGTGCAGTTTACAGAAAGTGGTGAAACCACCACACACCCCGTATATCACCCCCTGGTGTGCTGTGTATTCCGGCAAGTTGTTCTCACAGTCTGACACACTGACCTGCAGGATGGTGGTGTTTGTGTTGTTTTGGTTTATGAGGTATTCTACACCTGGACACGTGTCGTTGATCTTCAGGGGACCAGCTGTGGTGAACATGTGTGTGTTGTTCATGCTCCACTGAGGTGTGGGTGTGCCAGCACTGACAAACAGGAGACAGTACTTCAGTCCACAAACCAGTGACATCCAAGTGGACAGGACGTGTACACTGCTGGCTCTGGTGAATCTTACAGCTGATATATGATCCATTGAGGATTTTTGCTAAAGTATCAATAAAATGTTGATTTTAAATTTGCCTGATAAGATTGTTGATTTTAGTTCAATGCAACTCGTGTTGTCCATAATCCAACTATTGTCTCTTATATATTTCGGCTTTAATTACTGCTGTTTGAATATTTCCAGAGTTACCTGATCTACATAACTGAAATATGAAATTCGTATTGTTGATATTGATAATGACTGTGACGGCTATGGTGATGATGATGATGGTGTCGTAGCAGTAGAAACAGTAGGAGTAGTAGTTGTAGTCACTTCCATGTCACATACGATGGTGTATTTTGGGTGTTGATAGTATCAAATGTGTTATCTGCAGTGGCTAAACATTTTAATCCTGGCATGACAGTGTCTGTTGCAGACTTCCCATCAGAAAGTAGAGAGCTGTACTGACAGTAACACAAACCTTCCTGCATGTCTTTTCCCAACCAGCTGTATGGTTCACTTCTACTCGGCTCGCCTGATCCCCTCAGTCACAGTCTGTCGTCAGTGAACACAATTCTCTGTGAGTTTTCAATCGTGTTTTTATCAATGGCTGCAGTGATCATTTCGCTTTCTTCACTGAAAATTGGCTTCATAGCGCTCTGCATTCTTCCTGTCAGTTATTGTAATGTAGATGGCGGAGCAGTATGTCTGCGTTTTCTTTGTATTTTCAGAGGCAGAACCAGACATGATCAACATACGATCGGAGTTTACCTGCAGGACCTTCCAGTAGAGTGATCTGTATTCCAGTCAGCACTGAAGAGGCAATGGGAGGGGTGCATGCTGCAAATACACTTCCTTCTGGTGATGGTGGGGTAGAGTTGGCATCAAAGGCCAGACTGGAATCATGCAGGCACATACATGACACGTGAGTTGTGGTTTGAAGGAGTGATATGAGCTGGTGATGGAGAGGCTGTCACTATACTGCAGCTCCAGTAGTCATGTCTGCTGGTGGTTCCTGCTCCATAATGGCAAATGCACATTGGTCTACAGTCATTGAGGTATCTCCGTATGGCGAGATCTCCTGTCCCACAGTGTTCAACATGACACATCAGTTCCACTCTCTTCCTTCAGTCCACTCACAACACCTCGCTACCTTTTCTGGATCTCTGGATGTCTTCAGAATGTCTGGATGGAAACATTCCTTCACCTCCCACGTCAGTGGTCAGCGTCAAGTACGTCTTCAGCTGGGTAAGATCTTTTACCAGTCATGTGTAACTTGTTTGCTCTTGTTGGTAAGGGCCTGAGTGTTTTGTCAGGAACTATTGTTCGAGTCTTCACCTTTGTCACAACAAAATGTTTGAATTTGCAGAGCAGTTGTCATGCAATCATGTGTCACGAAAAGCATTTCAGATGTCTGGTTCCGTAAGTCACAAACGTGCTCCCGAACAATCTTCGCTTCTTCTGTCCCCTTGTCAGTGCATGTGTCAGGTAAGAAATAGCTTTCCCTATATGGTCAACGAACGAAAAGTGTCTGAAAAAGTGAGAACCCAGTATATTGGCCCGTTAACTCTCTGCATCCGAAAGAAAAAGCAGGCAGGCAAGTATCTGTATGGGATTTCTCAAGACAGTTTTTGTAAACTGGTTTGCGAGTCCAACAAAACCAATTCCAATGCATCATTTAACACACAAGTTATGGAAATGAATCTATGATGTCATTAGAAAGTTACTGTAGCAACTGGTTAAACATCTTTGAGGTGGACTGAGAATATGTAAAACAAATACCATTGTTTATGATAAAGTGCTGGTTTATTTATTTTATGGTGATCTGCAAGCAAATCATCACTGAGGATAATTTATTATTTATCAAAAGAATAAGAATTAAAACAAATGGAGTATTGGCTTTGGCAAACACACGATACAAAACATTACAAGCAAAAAACAGAATAATAAAATAGTCCTTGCATGTAATGTTTCGTTGACCTCAAAAGATCAAAGGCAGAAAGTCAATTTTCAGAAGCTGAACAGTTCCGTCAGCAGTGATAAAACTTGTACAGAGACAGAGAAAGGAGTGTGGTGTGTTCTGTTTCTTCACCTGCAGGCTGTAGTCTTGTCATGACGGCCCCATTTCATGATTCTCCTTGTGTGTGACCATTGTATTGGCCTGGACGTAACATACCCTCTGAACTGCCTCTGTCATGACGGCCCCATTTCATGATTCTCCTTGTGTGTGACCATTGTATTGGCCTGGACGTAACATACCCTCTGAACTGCCTCTGTCATGACGGCCCCATTTCATGATTCTCCTTGTGTGTGACCATTGTATTGGCCTGGACGTAACATACCCTCTGAACTGCCTCTGTCATGACGGCCCCATTTCATGATTCTCCTTGTGTGTGACCATTGTATTGGCCTGGACGTAACATACCCTCTGAACTGCCTCTGTCATGACACCAGTATCTGACAAAAGACAGTTGGACTCCAGTGACATGTACTTCTGCACCTGCTAACACAGAACCTGTCTTTCTATAATTTTTTTTATGACATAAGAACAAGGGTATCAATGTCAATACATTCTGCATTCAGAACATTGTCTGACTGTGAACAAGACACAAACTCTGAAGAAAACACTTCAGCATCCTGCAGTTTATTCTATAATGCGATGCATTAATTTATTTCATGAGGATTTTACGGAGATGAGCCAGTCTGTAATTATTTCCTTCTTCAGTTTTTATTAGGAAATCTAAACTGCATAATTCCCAGAAGGTAGGAATACCATTTAAATCACTATACAATAGCACAACATCCCAGTGGCCCATGTCATTACTCAGATGACTGTAAAGTTTCCACAGCAAAACAGAGATCAAACTGTGAACCTGTCTCAGAGACTGAAAGCAAGAGCGAGGGGAAGAAAAATAATCAACAAGGAATTAGTGATGCAGCTTTTTGTAAGGCAAAGGCAAATGTGCTTCTTTGTCCTACAAAGAGTAGCAGTCCTTATTCCTTTGGAGATCTGTTCAGAATGACAGCAATAACACTAATGTCAAAGTATATGTATGTTTATGTGACTTCGTTTGATTTTTTCCTACAATACAATACACAATACAATACACAAACTTTATTGTCTATACTTTGGTACAGAGATTTTCTTTTTGGCAGCAGCACATGTCCAACATAAGAAGAAAACAACAAACAAATAAAATGAATAGAAAATAAAGAGATAAATAAATTAAATGGCACCAAATGGAAATAGCTATATACAAATATACAGATTACTGAAATTTACGTGCCTCTCCATCCATTTCAGTCAGCCAAGCCGCATTGCTCATCTTCCCCCCCCCCCCCCCCCCCCCCCCAAACACACACACATGAAAGAACGAAATCTCTCAATCTTAGTCAATATTCATATAAATCACGTAAGAAACGTCATCAGCTGACAGAAACAAATACATCAGAATTGTCTCTGGTTGTGCTGTGTGTACACATCGTGTGTGTGTGTGTGTGCGTGTGTGTGTGTGTGTGTGTGTGCGCGTGTGTTGTGTGTGTGTGTGTGTGTGTGTGTGTGTGTCTGTGCGTGTGTGTTGTGTGTGTGTGTTTGTGTGTGTGTGTGTGCGTGTGTGCGTGTGCGTGTGTGTGTGTGTGTGTGTGTGTGTGTGATTTGCCTTTCTCTCATTCGTGTTGTCTCTTGCATATCATTTTGTACCGATCTCTCTCTCTCTCTCTCTCTCTCTCTCTCTCCATATATATATATATATATATATATATATGTATACATACATGTGTGCGTGTGTGTGTGTGTGTTTGTGTGTGTGTCTGTGTCTGTATGTGAAAGAAAGAGAGAGAGAGAGAGAGAGAGAGAGAGAGAGAGAGTGAATGTGTCTGACTGATGTATCTATGAGTGTGTATATATACACTGGTTCAGTCTTCTTACAGATGTACTCGCCACACAGTCAAAAACAGGCTGTCAGGAAGACAACATATGCATGCATCTATTAAAATCCAAGCCCTAATTTCTTTCCTTTCCATAAGGAAACATACATCCAGTTTGTTAGCGAGTTGGTGTTTGTGTACGTTACAGATCGAGAAAGAGGCAAGGATATGGATACTTTTATCAAGAAAGGACAGACCGAGATAGAGAGAAGTGTGTGAACCATTCTCACATGCTCTCCCTCTCTCTCTCCAAAGATTCTTTCTTCTTCTTCTTTTTCGTTTGTGGTCTGCAACTCCCACGTTTACTCGTGTGTACGTGAATGGACTTTTACGTGCATGACCGTTTTTACCACGCCATGTAGGCAGCCGTACTCCGTTTTCGGAGGGGCTACAAAGATATAGATACTGTGTGTGTGTGTGTGTGTGTGTGTGTGTGTGTGTGTGTGTGTGTGTGTGTGTGTGACATTACTGACAACAGATGTGTAAAAAATCTTGTCACCTCCTCTGTGTGTAGCACACTGTGAAGAAAGCCAACCAAGAAGAGATCTGGAAACAGGGGTGTTTTCTTCGGATCAGTGGATCAGTTGCACTTTTATCGCACACTGGTTAGAGTGGTTCGTTGCACCACGTGCAATGCACTTTACGTTGTTTCTAGACTTTCCGAAGATATTTTCAGAAAGAGAGATAGTATTTCTGGTAAGGTTTTGTGTATGTTTGTGTGTGCATGGAATGACTGAAGTGAGAATGGATCAGGCAACACGACAAGTAGAGGGAAGGACAAAGGAAAAAGAGGAAAACGCGACAAGTTCAAAAGTTCAAAAGACCAACCTACCCCTGTGGTATATTGTGAAACGTAGACAATCTGTGACCCGGAAGCCGTATTGAGGGAGATAACCTGACGAGGAGGGTGTTGATGCTGCAGAGGCTAGCTCGTCTCAGGACTTCCGTGTCGGGGGTTTTGTCCTTCCACCTGATGTGGAGGAGTCTGCGGAGACAGCTCAGGTGGAAGTGATTCAGCTGTTTGGCGTGTCTGCTGTAGACAGTCCAGGTCTCGCTGGCATAAAGGAGGGTGGTAAGAACCACTGCACATTGGACCTTCAGCTTGGTGGTAGCGCAGAGTCCTCCCCGTTCCCAGACGTTCTCACGGAGTCTCCCAAAAGCGGCGCTGGCTTCAGCGATCCTGTTATCGACCTCAGTGTCTGTGCTCATTGCGCGAGAGAGCGTGCTGCCCAGGTAGATGTAGCTGTCGGCTGTCTGGAGGTTCTGCCCCTTCACTCTGATATATATATATATATCTGTGTTCGTTCTTTTGTTTAGCGTCTTTTCACTATCAGTGATATTAGACGTTAAAAAAAAAAAAAAAAAAAAAAATTAAAGGGGTGGGGTGGGGTGGGGTGGGGGCATGGGGTATAACTAACATGCTATTACATTTACATGTGTGTGTGTGTGTGTGTGTGTGTGTGTGTGTGTGTCTTTTTGATTCTTTTATCGTTCTCCTTTCAGTCTGTTTTCTTTTGTCTTTTCTTGGATCATTTCTTTTCTTTTCTTTCTTTCATTTAACTCTTTCCTGTGTGCTTCTTTGCTTCTGCACGTGAGCTATAAAATCTAACAATCATCATTTCCCGATGTGTATTTATCATTCTGTCTGTTCTATCAATGTTCACATTAAACCTGGTGAAACAGAAGACCTTTCCGTGGTGATGGAATCATTATCATCAGGGTACATCACTGTGAGAAAAAATTCAAGTGACAATGATCCTGATTATTTGTGGAAAAGCATACCAGTGCCAGCTAAAAACGTGATCATGGTCAGTTATAAACGAAAGACGGAAGGGGAAGTAAATGTCGCACTGTTTGGTCATTCCAAGTATCAAAACCAGTCAGCCAATATTTTCATTGTAAAGAAAAACAAGATCTGGAGCACAGTTTCACCTGAATCTGATTTTGCACACCTGTTTAATTTCACACAAATCAGTGTTCAGCTCAAGAGAAAGTCGTGTGATAGCACAGATTGCTTCAGACTTTTCTTTTCCTTTTTTTCTGATGATAAACTGCCCCTCAAGACATTGGATGGTTTTTGGAACTGTTCTGTGGAGCATTACACCCGCTTCCATCACCACGTGGCGTGTAACCTGAAGACAGAGTGTGAAGATGGACAGGATGAAACAGGTCAGTGTCCCTACAGCAGTCCTCAGTGCCATGGAAAGATAGCATTATGTAACCGTTGCTACACAATAGTTCACAGTCTTCGTGGGTTTGTCAGTGATGAAACAGATCACAATGAGAGAGCTGATGACTACTGTAATTCATTAGGGGGCAAGCTGCGTTTACCGTTGTGTACCAATGACGTTTTTGTTACAATATTAAACAAGACAAAGATACATCCAGTGAGGCTGAGACGCCTTTGGACTGGCTTGTCTACTGATGATAGATCGCTACCAAGTATGTACATATATAGTGTGGTACGTGAAGATATGACTGTCATTCATCATTATGTGGGTTTTGATTTTAGACACTATTTAAAATTGAAGAGATGTCTTTTTACGAAGGGTCGGTCATCAGTTTTAATTGATGCCTTCTGCACATCTCGTTCACGTTCAGCATTTTCCTTTGGAGCGTTTTGTGAATTCACGAGAAATCAGACTGAGAAAATCCTTCAGCATTCAAGGACGATTCCTTTGAGCAGCACAGAGTTTTCACTGCCCATGGGACGTCAGTCTATGACGATGTGCCATGATGGTCAAGTGACACATACATTTCTTCTGTGTGGTTCCAACCCGTATAAACTGTGTGGTCAAGAGCAGACGTCTTGTACTTTTACTGACAGTCTGTCAGACAGAGAAAAGTTTCGTTCGTCAGGACACCATGTAATTTCAATCCCGGTATTTACATGTCATGATAAGTTCACAATGTTGTCTTATAGCCTGGTGTGTGATTTCATTGCTGACTGCCAGGACAGGAGTGATGAATCCTTCTGTAAGTATCCGCCTTGTGTCAACACGTTTAGCTGTGCTGATAAGCAATGTGTGTCCTTTGACAAGATATGTGATTATTCCTTCCACTGTGAAGACACATCTGATGAAAAGAACTGTGAATGTTTTAGATCCGGAAAATGGTCACAGCCAAATATTCCATCGCCTGCTCTGGTCAGTTTTGATGGTGTCAAATACTTCATCTCCACCCCAATGAATTCCACTGAGGCCTGCCCTGATACCCACTATCGTTGTCCTGGTGAGTTCAATGACTGTCTGCCTGTCTACACACGATGCAACGGAATGTACGATTGTATTGACCACCAGGATGAAGAGGGGTGTGAGGAAATGAAATGTCCAGGACTTTTTCGATGCAGATTTTCAACAATATGTTTGCACAAAGACTTCATATGTGATGGCTGGCCTCACTGTCCAATGAAAGATGACGAACTGTCGTGTGACATAGCATGCCCTGTGAACTGTCTGTGTCAAGGTCACACATTTCTGTGTCATTACCCTTTCTCTGCAGGGCTCTTTCCTCAGCTCCGTTACTTGGATGCTACAGGTTCCGGAATGACGTTGTCTGACGTCAGTATCAACACTCTCCTCATTGGCGTGGTTTTTGCACACTGTTCTATTTCCTTCTTGTCGAAATCAAAATTAGCAAATTTAAGGTTTCTTGATCTCAGTGGTAACAAACTGCAGTTTTTCAACCTGACTTCTTTTCTCAACTTAGAAAATCTCCAGTCAGTGTCTCTGTCTCACAATCCTCTGATTTCCCTCCACAGTAGTCTCTCCTCTGTCAACCAACATAGTGCACTCACCGTGGTTGATCTGTCACACACCACACTGACAGTGTTAGACACTACAGTCTTCTCCCTGTTTCCACGCATACAGAAACTGAATTTAACTTTCACTTCCGTTCATACAATTAGCCCTGCTGGATTTCACTTCATACCACAGTTAACTGAACTTTACTTGGATGGTAGTCCTGTGAAAACGTTTCCACCTGACGTATTTAAAGACCATTCCAGTCTCAAATTCATATCCACACTAAACTATAAACTCTGCTGTCGTGAAATGCGCCCTCATCAATTGGATGACTCTTCGTGCATTGCACAAAGAGATGAAATTTCTTCATGTGAAGATTTGTTGAGATCATGGACGTATCGAGTGTTTTTGTGGCTGGTTGCCTGTCTGTCAGTGACTGGTAACGTCCTCTGTTGCTGTGCACGTTTGTTTATGAAACGTATGGCATCTTCAAGTGGCTTTGGTGTGTTTGTCACCAACCTTACAGTGGCTGATTTTCTGATGGGTGTCTACATCACAGCTATTGGGGTGGCTGATGAAAGGTACCGTGGACAGTACCTTCACAATGATGACAAATGGAAAAACAGTGTGACCTGTAAAACGGCTGGCTTTTTATCTCTGTTGTCCAGTGAGGTGTCAGCTTTGATCATATTGTTCATTACTCTGGATCGTTTTCTTGTTCTTCACTTTCCTTTCAGCACCTTGAGGTTTGACCAGACATCAGCAGCAGTGGCCTGCCTGTTGACATGGCTGGTTGGTTTGGCATTAGCATCGTTACCGTTACTCCCGATGACGTCACATTGGGAATTTTACAGCAAGACAGGTATTTGTGTCCCTTTGCCAGTCACAAGACAGGATTTCAAAGGAAGATATTATTCTTTCTGTGTCTTGATAATCTTTAATTTTATTGTATTCTTATTTATCTCTGGTGGCCAGGCTTTTATTTATTGGTCGATACAGGACAATGCTTTAAAATCCAATTCTACAAAAGTGTCACAGGACATGACCATAGCACGACGGCTGATCACTGTTGCAGTGACAGATTTTATGTGCTGGTTTCCCATTGGTTTGTGTGGGATACTGGCATTGGCTGGTGTTCCCATACCTGGAGAAGTGAATGTGGCCCTGGCTATATTTGTTTTACCTTTGAACTCAGCAATAAATCCTTTCATGTATACATTCAATGCTTTGGCAGAAAAGAGAAGACAGAATATGGAAGGAAACCTCCTCAAATGGCTGGATTGTAATGCAGATTTGATTGTTAATGACACCTAATTCTTGAAGTAGTTTTCCGATTTCCAATCCTTTTTTCTCAAGAGTTATATAACATAAAATTTAATGTGTGTCTGTATTAGGTGAGAGAGAGAGAGAGAGAGAGAGAGAGAGAGAGAGAGTGTGTGTGCGTGCGTGCGTGCGTGCGTGTGTGTGTGTGTGTGTGTGTGTGTGTGCAGAAATGATCGTTCGATATTGTGACTTACATTTGCATGTGTTATTATATGAGTGATACACAAATCTGTAATAACACATGTAGGATATAACTTTAAGATATATAAACAGTAAAACGTACACGCGGGTCAATAAATGCAGTGTGGTAAGTGTGGGGTCTGAGGGGGAGCAGGAGTGGTCCTTGCCCAGAGTTCTACTCTTGGACATGTCTGCTGCAGAACTTCACGGTGGAGAGCAATCATTAGACGACACTTACCATCTGTACGTCAGAACCATGACTGTATGTCGAGACACAAAGCTGCTTTTTTTCCGAGTTCATATCCGGCTGGTCAAGGTCTACCCCTTGGAAATGAACCCCCTTGCCACCCGTTTAATCAAGCTGTTGGAAAAGGGAAGGGGTCGTCTTGGGGTAGCCTTTACTGACCACCTCCCGCCCCCCCCCCCCCCCCCTCCCCTGTACTACCACGATGAATTTATGGGGGCAAAGGCGGGGTTGTTCTTCTGTGATATAATGTATTGAAGTTACTCCCCACTGCTGTATGACCAGGTAACGAATGAAAGGACAGACAGACAGATAGATAGATACAGAGATAGACAGATAGACAGATACAGAGATAGACAGATGGATAGATACAGAGACAGACAGATGGATTGACAAGTCCAGTGTATGAAAAACAGTTGGTAGGAGAATTTCAAGGTCATCCCTATGTTCCGCCAAATTTGTATTTTCTTGGTCTTTGTTCCCCCAAGTCTATGTTTTCCATGATGGATGTTCCCCCAAGTCTATGTTTTCCATGATGGATGTTCCCCCAAGTCTATGTTTTCCATGATCGATGTTCCCCCAGGTCAATGTTTTCCATGATGGATGTTCTCCTAGGTCCCTGTTTTCCATGATCGATGTTCTCCTAGGTCCCTGTTTTCCATGATCGATGTTCCCCCATGTCTATGTTTTCCATGATGGATGTTCCCCCAGGTCCCTGTTTTCCATGATGGATGTTCCCCCAGGTCTCTGTTTTCCATGATCGATGTTCCCCCAGGTCCCTGTTCTTCCATGATCGATGTTCCCCCAGGTCCCTGTTTTCCATGATCGATGTTCCCCCAGGTCCCTGTTCTTCCATGATCGATGTTCCCCCAGGTCTCTGTTTTCCATGATCTATGTTCCCCCATGTCTCTGTTTTCCATGATCTATGTTCCCCCATGTCTCTGTTTTCCATGATCTATGTTCCCCCAGGTCCCTGTTTTCCATGATCGATGTTCCCCCAGGTCTCTGTTTTCCATGATCGATGTTCCCCCAGGTCAATGTTTTCCATGATCGATGTTCCCCCAGGTCTCTGTTTTCCATGATCGATGTTCCCCCAGGTCAATGTTTTCCATGATCTATGTTCCCCCAGGTCTTTGTTCTTCCATGTCTTTGTTCCTCCAGGTAAATGGACACTGTTAACCACAAACCCAAAGTGTTCAGGTTGCGTTAATTTGTCACGTTTTTGCATTCTTTAGAATCTGCAGTTGGAATTGTTCCAGCGCGAGAATGAAAATCTCAACAATTGAGAAACTGACATATGATTTTGACATTTTATGTCTCCAAGAGACCAGGACAAGTGCAGACAGACCAATACATTTTGAGAATTTCACAGTCTTTCAAAGGAATGAAGGAAGAGGAGTAGCAATCATACTGAATAAAAACTTAAAAAACAAGGCTTCCACCATAAATCTAGAGAAATGGTGTAGCAACTCATGTGAACTAGTAGGGGTGCGTCTCGAAAAACCTGACGGAATTCACAAAAGCATCGTGCTCATCAATGCCTATGTTCACCCAGGAACCTGCACAACAAAAGAGGATTGGGCCTTTTTAGAGGAAATAGAGAACGAACTTGGAGACTCAGTCATTATCTGTGGAGACCTTAATGCAAGATCGAAGTTATGGGACCAGCGGAACACTAACCCACAAGGACTCGCACTTGAAGGAATGACAGGGGAAATTCTTCTTAGCCCATTAACAACCACATCCCCAACTCGCCTTGGAACAAGACAAGGGGACAGTGACAGTGTGATCGACATCGCTCTAACATCTCCAAAATTCAGAGCAGAAATGAATGCAGAGACGCTTCCACACCAAGGCAGTGACGACCTCCCGGTAGTTTTCAGTCTACAGAAACTGTCAGATAAACCCTGTATGAAACCGCGTGATCCATTTCAGTATGAAACCAAAGAGACAACCGTCATCGAAAAATTAAGACGCAGAAGAAACAAAAGAACGGCACCGAACAGGATGCAAACTATTCAGCCCCCATGGTGGAATACCGACACACAGAGAGCCTGGATAGAAAAACATGCGGCTGTCAAACTTTGGCAAAAAGAAAGAACAAAACCATCTCCGGACAAAGATATTGAAACAAAAATGAAAGAAAAAACTAAACAGTTTGAAATCATTGCTCAAGAGGCCAAAAATGACAAGTGGAAACAGTTTTGCGAGGCACTCAGTTATGACTCAACATTGACAGAGTTCTGGCAATTTTATCGTCGCATGGAAGGGAAAACGTGCACAACAACCACCCCAGACATGGTAGACACTGACGGAACCAAGCTTAAGACAAACTAAGAAAAAGGATCTGCCTTGCTCAAACCTTTCATACAACAGAGTGATCAAAGAAACTTAGATGAGAAAAAGAAATATGTTGAGGAGTTAAACCAAACCCTTATGCAGACTGGACCTGATGATGACTTGACAATCGATGATCTAAACGAAGCAATAGCTAAATGCAAGAAAGAATCAGCTCCTGGCCCAGACAAAGTTCGCTACTCGCGCGCGCGCGCGTGTGTGTGTGGGCGCGCGCGGGCGCGCGCGTGTGTGTGTGTGTTTGTCTCAGTTTGCTGATGCTCTCCGTGTGAAATTCGTACATCAGGTGCACAGACTTGACAATAATTACATTGTGGTGATCTGTATACAGTAACTTTCAACTGTATTCCTTTTAGCGTGTGTACGTTGTGTCGTATAATTTTATTATTCTGTTTGGAAAAAAAATTCTGTTAGCAGCTGATACCGTTGTGCTGCAGTTGTCATTTGCTTTTTGTTCCAGCCTGTTCATGACTTCTGTCGTCTCCACACCTTACCTGACTGTTGTTGAGCGTCATTTGTTGTGCTGTGTAAAGTTGCTGCCAACGCTAATTGCACACAAGGAACAAGAGAACATGATTTTGACAAAATGTCAAGACAGTTTGCTTCTTTCAACAGTGTGTTGTCTCCAACAGGCAAACGTAATGTCCCGCTCTTCATACTGTCCAAAACACCACAAAAACAAACAAACAAACAAAAAAACAACAACAATAAAACAAACAAAAAACAAACAAACAAACAAACAAACAAAACAACAACAACAACAACAACAAAACAACCTTCTGCATAATAGAAAGTAAAAACCAGGCTTCAATGAAACAAATAAGTACCTTGGCTAGGCCAACAGGACAAGAATTTCCCATTTAAACGATTCTCATTACCATAGGATAGAACACATCATGGATGTTTTCCATTGAATGGACCCCAAACGTTCATGTGCTATGTTTTGTGTAACGACGCGTCTTGACTCAAATAAACGAGATGTTGCCCGTCCCCAACTAAAACATCATTCGTCCACTGACCCTGGATACCTTCATGATACACTATTTTCTGCAGTAAACAAACATGCACCTTTTGGATGGAAAAGTGTGAAATGTCTCCGTCTTTCTGACTGGCTCACTGCATACGAACGTGAACGACTAAAAATGAAACAAAGAAACAATGAAAGGAAAGCTTTGGACAGCTACCAGAGTCTGTTAAAACATAAAAACGACTTGAGAGAGAGGGGGACAGAGACAGGGAGAGAGAGAGAGAGAGAGAGAGAGAGAGAGAGAGAGAGAGAGAGAGAGAGAGAGAGGAGAAAGTAGCCTACAAGAGACAACGAAACGCAGTCACATATCTCAGCTGTGTTTCAAACGGGCGAACACGAACAAAGTGTTAAACACCAACAACGATATTTCTTTACAGTGGCAAGAAATTAATGGCGTAACTCACAAATCTCGTGTTCAATCTCCAAAGCGTTACACATGGTTTGCTGATACATTTAATACTCATTAAAAATTTTCTTAAGCATAGCGGAGTCAGCAAAATCAGACAAAGCACTGTCAGCAGAAAACTATGGCATGCCTTCTCTTTTAACATTCTCTAACAGCGGACTCCTTTAAGGCACCTGTTCACGCAGTCCATGAAGTTGGTGCTCTCATTTCCAGGCCATGACCATCGTGTGTGTGCCTCCACAGCACGTTTGCGCCACGAGTCACTGCACAGTTTTCCTGTAACAACTTTGGTGAATAAACCGCTGAAAGGACTTCCGCTTTCATATGCCTTGGCCTTCAAGGGAACCTGCTATCAACTTATTCTTGTAATCCTAATTCCATTCCTACACTCTTATCCTCTGTCCTACATATCCCTACTCCACCCTGCTCCAGCCTCACCCTAACCCCGACTCCGTGACATATAATTTGGAAGTTCTCCCAAAAAGATTACAGATACTTTTAAAACTAATGATCATCGTTTCCTAGACCAAGATATAACCTTTACAAATCCAGTTTCCTGTACTATGGCGGAAATTTGTGGAATAATCTTCCACTCAGTTTAAAAAGTATTGAGAATAAAAACATGTACAAGAAAAATCTGAAGAGCCATCTCATTAACTCTATGAAAGATGAGCAGCAATATTAATCTATTGCTGTTAGTCTACCACTTTATTTTTTGTGAAATGTTTTTTGTATACTCTTGCTGGAAATGCGTTTATGTTGTTTGGTGGGATGTGTATGTGAACTGGGCTTCGTTGTGGTGTTTGAGCATGTGTGTTTGTAAATATCTGGGTGAAACAGAAATGAATAATTTCAATATTACACGAATGTTGTCAGCATGTGTTCATGTCGATGAACGTATTTCACAATTTTTCTTTCTGTCTAACTATTTCACAGGAGATCTGATGTAAACTTTTTTTCTTTTTTTTTTTTTTAATAAAAAAGGCAGTTGTCGCTATTCAATTACTAAAGTGAAATAAATATTTTGATTTGTTTACTTTCACACACACACACACACACACACACACACATACACATACACACACACGCGTGCGCTCGCCCCCCCCCCCCCCCCCCCCCCCCCCCCCCCCCCCACACACACACACACTGTGTGAATGTCGACCAAAATAGATTCCTTTTGGGTAAAAGTGTTTGATACTGGTAATTAATAATTTAAAATCACCGAGTGACTGAATCCTTTTTCCCTGTATCAGTCAGTCGTGATTTCAACATAGTCAATATTTTTTCTTCCCGTTCTTGCTGCCCCCACTGAGTTTTGATAGTCCACATGAAAAGAAGTGGGTTGAGAGCAGAGTTGAATGGTAACACAAATACAACCATGGTGTCATGTATCTGATCCAAACCAGCAACACCATGTGAATTCATCACCGTAACCAGTCCGAATGCAAGCCAGCAAACGGCATCTGTCACAGTCACTTTTCCCATCACGTGGACTGAAGAATACACTGGTCTCTGTGTGGGGTTCAGCGCAATTCTGTATTTCGGTGTTCGTCTAGAGATGAGAGCCAGGCCAGCTACAATCGTTATGCATAATGTAGAATTGATTCCCACAAGAACCGTAAACCACTTGAAATCTTGTCTGGGATGATACTTCTCAAATAAAGCCAGACGACACAGACCAGACTGGCCATCAAGTCCCAGGTGTGAGAGTTCAGGAAGAAACGGAATTAATGCAAACAAGATTCCGACAGTCCACATCACTGTACATACTGTAGTTGTTAATGGTTTATTAAATCTCCATCCATGTTCAGGGAAATAAAGGACAATGATGTGATACAATGTAATCAACCAGATGATCAACACTGATACTGCACTGGAAAAAAAGGAAAGAAATCCAGCCACCTTGCAAACAGGACTATTTGTCCACGTTTTTTCAGCCTGGATGTATTGTCCATGAAGTATGCGGTTCGCTACCAAAACAAGAACTACGTGATTTCCCATACATATATTCGCCAACTGCAAATGGACAATGGCCATCAGAAAATTGCTTTCAAACACCTTCTTCACTGCAGGAGAAGTTATGATACAGACAATATTCCCTATAACGGCAGAGAAGGCAATGAACCAAAAGAAAATTTCGTACAGTCCTGTTGGAATCAGTGTTGTACAAGGAGAGAATACAGTGTAAGGAGCAGAACACTTTATTCCACGTGAGTGTTCAGGAAGTACATTTGTACAACAAAACCTATAGTTTGAAGAAAAGATACGTTTTAAATGTTTTGACCCTGAGAATAAATCAAAAGGAAATTTACTGACAGAATTCCCCACAATATCCAGCTCTTGAAGCTTTGGCATATTCTTTATACCTTTTTGTCCAATGATTTCAACACCAGAAAATGATGCATTCAAAACACGAACGTGAGGTAAATATATTGATAAATCATTATTAAGAATATTGCCATGTGTTTTGGATATGTCTACATTTCTCAGTTCATAATGAATATACTTTGTCTCTTTACTCGTCAGTTTGCCGAGAAAATTGTTTTGTAGGCACAGGGATTCTTAAATTTGGCATTTCGTGAAAGACAGACATGTCCACAGTCCTCAAGTAGTTATTGGAAAGATCAACATACTCCAAATTGATCAATTTAACTCGTGAAATGTTGGAGAGGAAACACTGGGACAGAATCAAATGGACCATGTATGTATTTTTATTTAAATCAGTCAGTGACATGTTGGATCCTGTTGCATCCAAGTATCGCAGTTCAGGGAACAGTTCAGAGGGAAATGAAATGTTACACAGAAAAACATGACCTTGACACAGACAAGGCTCAGGACAGGTCCTGTCACACATCAGTTCATCATCACGCTGTGGACACTGACCCCAGCCATCACACAGATGATCGCCGTGCACACAAACTCTGGAATCTCGACATCGGTAGAAACCAGGACATGGTGCTGATTCACAGCCTTGTTCGTCTTCTCCATAAACACAGTCAAAATATCCATTACATCGAGTGTAGACAGGCAGACAATATAACCACTCAGTTTTGCAGCGATAATGACTGTAAGGACACGATTCTTCAGCTGTCATCACCTGCTGAGTGAAGTAGCCTGCCCCATCCAAAGTCACGTGAAACTGTTGCTTTTCGTCTTCCTCTTTGGTAGGAGCCAGGTAGGTATGGTCATCAGGACACTCAACCTCATCAGAGTCGTCCACACAATCTGAGTATTGGTTGCAACGTTGGCTGAGCAATACACATTGACCATTAGAGCACAGAAAACCAGGGCATGAAGGATGTTCACAGAATGACTCATCACTACTATCAGGACAATCCTGTCTGAAGTCACACACAAGAGTGTGATGCACTGTAGTGACCCCATCATCACATGCAAACATGGTTTTGGTATGTGCAATTCTTCCAGGAAGAAAAACATCCAGCTTTTGTGAGTGGCTCACGTTCATGACAACGAAATGTTTCAGCTGCTGACAGTCACACAATAAAAATACATGTGTAACATGATTGTCTGACTGAGCCAGTAAAGACTGTCTTGTGTGATTGAAGATGGATTTGGGGAGGTGTAATTGAGCAATAAACTGATGTGAATGGAGCGTTTCATGGGACTGTGACTGTACTTCACACATTTCTGAGTGACTGAAACTGGTCGGGCACCACATTACTGTTGGACGAAAGTCACAGTATCCTACCACAAGCCTCGATGGTTTGTACCAATTATAGAATACAAAGTGATTAATATTGTAAATCATGGTACTATCTGGCCATTTACGGAACATGCTGTATCTTAATGGCACAGAGTCCCAACCAGACGTGTGACCTAAAGTCACATAAAAATTCTGATAGTTCTTAAAAACTAACAGAAGATCTATCTTTTCCTGCAATGTTTTTACTGACGCAAGTCTTCCACCCATTCTCTGACACTCATATGTAAGTACAACCAGTGACGTATCAATATCTCCCACGACTAAATGAAAACACTTGTGTCTTGAAGCCACCAGTCCCTGGCAGTCAGGACTGCTGAAGGGACAGTGTTCTGTTTCGTCCCGTCCGTCTTCACACTCTGGCTTCAGATTACAGTGAACATGATCTTGGAAAAGGGAGTAGTAATCTTCAGAGCAGTTGAACAATCCTCTGGACAACTGCACGTGTCCATAGTGTTCAGGAAGAGCAGACACATAAATCTTCAGACCACCATAACTCAAAATCTGTACTTTTACTTTAAGGTAGGATGTGTAAAGAATTGTTGATGACGTAAGATGTTCAAGGCACACATGCTGAACATTTTGATGGGTTGCAGTTTGTTTTGTGTATATTAGTTTTATGAAAAAAAGACCGGTTACTTCACGCAAATAATGATCATCAAAATGTTGAATGCTAATCATAATAACATATTTAGAAGGTACCCGCCATTCCTTAATGACATATCTATTTTCCATGTGTGTCATATATGGTGTTATTATATAACCAGAATAGTTCAGGATATATTTTACAAAAATACCTTGTTTTGTTCCATCAATAGCAAAGTTTATCAGAGGCTTTTTTATGTGTAAAATACACATTCTATGTGTTGGCGACAAAACAAATATTTCTTCAAGTGTGTGATAACTGCATTTTAATTCATATAAATTGTTGCCTTGACCATCCCTTATTTCAGTTCTCCAGTGCCCGGAATCACACCAGTACGTCAGCCGTTGGACAAGAGCACGTGCATACATACCCCGTGGAGCCACCACGTGCAGTTTACAGAAAGTGGTGAAACCACCACACACCCCGTATATCACCCCCTGGTGTGCTGTGTATTCCGGCAAGTTGTTCTCACAGTCTGACACACTGACCTGCAGGATGGTGGTGTTTGTGTTGTTTTGGTTTATGAGGTATTCTACACCTGGACACGTGTCGTTGATCTTCAGGGCACCAGCTGTGGTGAACATGTGTGTGTTGTTCATGCTCCACTGAGGTGTGGGTGTGCCAGCACTGACAAACAGGAGACAGTACTTCAGTCCACAAACCAGTGACATCCAAGTGGACAGGACGTGTACACTGCTGGCTCTGGTGAATCTTACAGCTGATATATGATCCATTGAGGATTTTTGCTAAAGTATCGATAAAATATTGATTTTAAATTTGCCTGATAAGATTGCTGATTTTAGTTCAATGCAACTCGTGTTGTCCATAATCTAACTATTGTCTCTTATATATTTGGGCTTTAATTACTGCTGTTTGAATATTTCCAGAGTTACCTGATCTACATAACTGAAATATGAAATTCGTATTGTTGATATTGATAATGACTGTGACGGCTATGGTGATGATGATGATGGTGTCGTAGCAGTAGAAACAGTAGGAGTAGTAGTTGTAGTCACCTCCATGTCACATACGATGGTGGATTTTGGGTGTTGATAGTATCAAATGTGTTATCTGCAGTGGCTACACATTTTAATCCTGGCATGACAGTGTCTGTTGCAGACTTCCCATCAGAAAGTAGAGAGCTGTACTGACAGTAACACAAACCTTCCTGCATGTCTTTTCCCAACCAGCTGTATGGTTCACTTCTACTCGGCTCGCCTGATCCCCTCGGTCACAGTCTGTCGTCAGTGAACACAACTCTCTGTGAGTTTTCAATCGTGTTTTTATCAATGGCTGCAGTGATCATTTCGCTTTCTTCACTGAAAGTTGGCTTCATAGCGCTCTGCATTCTTCCTTTCAGTTATTGTAATGTAGATGGCGGAGCAGTATGTCTGCATTTTCTTTGCATTTTCAGAGGCAGAACCAGACAGGATCAACATACGATCGGAGTTTACCTGCAGGACCTTCGCATTTGTGTGTTTCCAGTAGAGTGATCTGTATTCCAGTCAGCACTGAAGAGGCAATAGGAGAGGTGCATGCTGCAAATACACTTCCTTCTGGTGATGATGGGGTAGAGCTGGCATCAAAGGCCAGACTGGAATCAGTGCAGGCACATACATGACACGTGAGTTGTGGTTTGAAGGAGTGATATGAGCTGGTGATGGAGAGGCTGTCACTATACTGCAGCTCCAGTAGTCATGTCTGCTGGTGGTTCCTGCTCCATAATGGCAAATGCACACTGGTCTACAGTCATTGAGGTATCTCCGTATGGCGAGATCTCCTGTCCCACAGTGTTCAACATGACACATCAGTTCCACTCTCTTTCTTCAGTCCATTCACAACACATCGCTACCTTTCCTGGATCTCTGCAATGTCTTCAGAATGTCTGGATGGAAACATTCCTTCACCTCCCACTCAGTAGTCAGCGTCAAGTACGTCTTCAGCTGGGTAAGATCTTTTACCAGTCATGTGTAACTTGTTTGCTCTTGTTGGTAAGGGCCTGCGTGTTTTGTCAGGAACTATCGTTCGAGTCTTCACCTTTCTCACAACAAAATGTTTGAATTTGCAGAGCAGTTGTCATGCAATCATGTGTCACGAAAAGCATTTCCGATGTCTGGTTCCGTAAGTCACAAACGTGCTCCCGAACAATCTTCGCTTCTTCTGTCCCCTTGTCAGTGCATGTGTCAGGTAAGAAATAGCTTTCCCTATATGGTCAACGAACGAAAAGTGTCTGAAAAAGTGAGAACCCAGTATATTGGCCCGTTAACTCTCTGCATCCGAAAGAAAAAGCAGGCAAGTATCTGTATGGGATTTCTCAAGACAGGTTTTGTAAACTGGTTTGCGAGTCCAACAAAACCAATTCCAATGCATCATTTAACACACAAGTTATGGAAATGAATCTATGATGTCATTAGAAAGTTACTGTAGCAACTGGTTAAACATCTTTG
>NC_134887.1:2852002-2884502 GCF_041734735.1 Babylonia areolata
GATGACAAATGGAAAAACAGTGTGACCTGTAAAACGGCTGGCTTTTTATCTCTGTTGTCCAGTGAGGTGTCAGCTTTGATCATATGGTTCATTACTCTGGATCGTTTTCTTGTTCTTCACTTTCCTTTCAGCACCATGAGGTTTGACCAGACATCAGCAGCATTAGCCTGCCTGTTGACATGGCTGGTTGGTTTGGCATTAGCGTCGTTACCGTTACTCCCGATGACGTCACATTGGGAATTTTACAGCCAGACAGGTATTTGTGTCCCTTTGCCAGTCACAAGACAGGATTTCAAAGGAAGATATTATTCTTTCTGTGTTTTAATAATCTTTAATTTTATTGTATTCTTATTCATCTCTGCTGGCCAGGCTTTTATTTATTGGTCGATACAGGGCAATGCTTTAAAATCCAATTCTACAAAAGTGTCACAGGACATGACCATAGCACGACGGCTGATCACTGTTGCAGTGACAGATTTTATGTGCTGGTTTCCCATTGGTTTGTGTGGGATACTGGCATTGGCTGGTGTTCCCATACCTGGAGAAGTGAATGTGGCCCTGGCTATATTTGTTTTGCCTTTGAACTCAGCAATAAATCCTTTCATGTATACATTCAATGCTTTGGCGGAAAAGAGAAGACAGAATATGGAAGGAAACCTCCTAAAATGGCTGGATTGTAATGCAGATTTGATTGTTAATGACACCCAGTTCTTGAAGTAGTGTTTCGATTTTCAATCCTTTTTTCTCAAGAGTTATATAACATGAAATTTAATGTGTGTCTGTATTAGGTGAGAGAGAGAGAAGAGAGAGAGAGAGAGAGAGAGAGAGAGAGAGAGAGAGAGAGAGTGAGAGAGAGAGTGAGAGTGGGCGCGCGAGCGCGCGTGCGTATATATATATGTGTGTGTGTGTGTGTGTGTGTGTGTGTGTGTGTGTGTGTGTGTGTGCAGAAATGATCGTTCGATATTGTGACTTACATTTGCATGTGTTATTATATGAGTGATACACAAATCTGTAATAACACATGTAGGATATAACTTTAAGATATATAAACAGTAAAACGTACACGCGGGTCAATAAATGCAGTGTGGTAAGTGTGGGGTCTGAGGGGGAGCAGGAGTGGTCCTTGCCCAGAGTTCTACTCTTGGACATGTCTGCTGCAGAACTTCACGGTGGAGAGCAATCATTAGCGACACTTACCATCTGTACGTCAGAACCATGACTATGTCGAGACACAAAGCTGCTTTTTTTCCGAGTTCATATCCGGCTGGTCAAGGTCTACCCCCTTACGCCAGTTGGAAATGAACCCCCTTGCCACCCGTTTAATCAAGCTGTTGGAAAAGGGAATGGGTCGTCTTGGGCAGGCCAGTTTCATTGTTGATCCGTTTCTTGAAGTTTTCTTTTTGCCTGGTGCGGAAATTAACGACCTGCTTGTCGGATATTCTCCTAATCTTCATACACCCATAGAAGAAGGCAGGTCGTTGCGGGACAGCACCTAACTGGCTGGAGGCTGCCCAGTTTGGGCGGGTAGTAGCTGTCCAGTGGAACGCAAGGGTCCCTCCTACCGTCAGAAGCAACCCCTGGTGTCGGGTCCATGCCAACTGAGCGCTAACATATAACCGGTAACTGTTGCTTCACGTGTTGTTCCGACGCTAGTGCTAGTAGCGAAGCTGGAGTGTCCTCTCCAGGTTTTAGGTGCAAGGTGCAAGGTGTTTGTGGATGGATGGACGGATATAAGCCTGGGCAATGTAATATGGAAGACAGGCTGTTGCCCATGCAGCTTGTCCCCCCTCTCCACCTCGCTGACAGATCCAAAGGAACAGCAAGGCTGTTACGTTTTGGTGTCAACGCGGCCGCAGGAGCTGCCGGAAAGTGACAAAGTTTGCCATCCAACCGCCTTAGGGGCCCCACACTGGATTTTCTGTCAGGGTTTACTCCCTTGCTAGGTGGCCGCAGGTAGCTCTCCAGAGCTGGCGCCCTTTGATGGGTCATTTAATTCCACCAGGGTGTCTAGCCACCCTCCTCACCATCCTCCTGAGAAGACTGGTGGGGGTGTTGGTTTAGTCGCCAGCAATTCGACCCTGTGACAGGTAGTACTGGGATCCAGGTTACCAGTAGCAGATATATCTATCTGACCTGACACACATAGTAGGTACACATCAGAACAAATTGGTGCAAATAGATGAAATGGAACAGAAAAAAACACAAAAAACAACAACAAACAAACAAAAAACCAAACAAATAAACAAACTAACAAACAAACAAAAACCCAAACAAACAAACAAAAAAACACACAAAAAAACTAACCACCAGAATTGAAACAACATAAACTAATAAGAGATTTGCGACACATTGGCACATTGTCATTCGCTTCAAAGTACATGTGACAGGGGGTAATTTGCCTTTTTTTCAGTCTTTTGTCTCCAAGGTTTGGACAGTACACATAAAACAAAGTACAGATAAATCATATAAAAATATTTACACATGTAACATCGATACACATCATATCAATACGAACACATCAAATAATTACAATGTCGAGATTGACCATCCAAATGTAGCCCTTCCTTTTTTTTTTATCTATGCTTTTTTCTCATAGAACCCATACTAATTTTGAATTGACTATTGAGTATTTGGACCGATAATGGACGTTTTCCGTATATTTATTGCCTTAGATACACATTTTGCAAGTGAAAGCATCATATCTTCATTTTCTGTCATTAGTATGCCGAACAAATCTTTTCTCTGCGCTGGAGCTGTATTGAAAATGGTGCAGTTTTTTCGTAATTTGTCGTATCTTTTGCAGTTAAATGTGAAATGATTTTCATCTTCTGGGCTTTCGCTACACATTGAGCAAGGAGACGTTGCTACGTCTGAATCGAACCATCTTCTGTTGGCATTCAGTCCAAGTGCTCTCAATCTGAGCTTCGCAAAGCAGATTTTATGCCATGTATTTGTTACAATCTTAATATACTTCTCTGTTTGAAATATTGATTTAAATGATTAAAACCATTTATACCAATCACTGCTCTCTATTTCGCCATGCCAGTTTTGTTTGTAACATGCTATAAGTCTATCTAAATTCCGATACAAAGCCAACTCCATGGCTCATCCAAACAAGGCCGAATCCACGTTCCGTTATTGTTTTCTTGATGTGAAATACCCAGTTCTGTTTGCCCTTCTCCTCTTGCAGTAGCAGCATCTCGTATGCTTGTCTACACAATCGTGATGTTGGCAGTCTTGTTAGTTTGAGCCAAAATTTTATGCATTTTACAATTGATATAATATGCAATGGGTATCTGCCGGTTTCGCCATACATTATAGTGTTTGATGGGCGTAATGGAACACCAAGAAAGCGCTTCATTGCAAATGTATGCACCTTTTCCATTTGGTTATTTGACATGAGTCCCCATATTTCCACTCCATAGTTCAAGGCTGGTTCAATTTGTGTGTCGAAAAGTTTCCAAAAAAGCAGTGCGTCAGTCGAACGCAGTCTCTTGAGTGATTTTATAATTTGTATTACACCTTTTTTCCCTTTTCTATTTGATTCATCTCACGCAGACTTCAAACTCAATTTTGTTGTGAATAACGTTCCTAAATATTTATATGTATTGGTTACTTTTATTTTCCTATCACCATAGCACCATTTTCCACGAGTCGAAAGATGACCTCCATTGCGGAAAACTATAATATTGGTCTTATCGAGATTTACTGTTAGTTGTAGTCTGTCTGTTTCTTGCTTAAGGGCATTTAATTGATTTTGTAACCCTATGGGTGTGTCAGACAAGATAACAACATCATCAGCAAATAGCATTAAGAACAATTCTGTTGCGCCAGGTATCATTTGTATTCCATGTCTACCCTTCTTTGATAACTCTACTGCCAATTCATTGATGAAAAAGGAAAACAGCTGTGGGCTTAGCATACAACCTTGTTTAACCCCTCTTGGACACTGAAAGAAGTCTGAATAAATACCTTTGTCACGAACACATACAAGTACAGAATCATAGATGCTTTTCACAGCCATGTAAAACTTCCCATGTACCCCGCTCTTTCTTAGAGTACTCCACAGGATGTTTCTGTTCACAGAATCAAATGCTTTTTTGAAGTCTATGAATGCTACGAATAGCTTAGTCTTACGTAAGAGATGCTTTTGGACTAAAGCGTATAAAGTAGATATATGGTCGACAGTGCTATAACATGTTCTAAAGCCCGCCTGTTCCTCTATGTTTTTTTCTTCTTCTAATTCTGTCCATTTTTTTAAATCTTCGATTTAAGATGTGTGTATACACTTTACTAATTGTACTTGTCAAGGCTACTCCTCTGTAATTGTCCGGGTTGTTTGTGTCTCCCTTTTTATGTGTAGGCACATAATGGATTTTGCCCAGTCCTACGGAAATGTTCCACTTTCAAATAATTTGTTAAATAGAGTAACTAGGAATTTCCTAACATTACTTTTTGCATTTTTAGCATTTCGCCGACAGTATAATCTGGGCCAACACTTTCACCCGATTTCAGGTTTTTTATACTCGTTATGATTTCCTGTTCTGAAATTGGGTCATTGAATAGAGGTTCTTCCTCCACATCTACCGCTTCTTCCGTCATTACTTCTTCCTGGTCAGAACTATTATCAGCTGTAGTATAATTAAAGACGTTAGAAAAGTGTTATGCCACTGTTCAGAGGTAATGTCATTGCATACCAATGCTTTCCGGTTAACTGATCTTATTATTGACCAGAACAGCTTAGGGTCATGAACGCAGTTTCTTAATTTTTCTAATCTTTCTTCTTCGTACGCTCGTTTCTTCGTCCTTTTTAGCTCAACATAATCCTTCCTCTCCTTAACATAGTCTTCTTTCCACTGATTCTTAACGCTTTCTGTCTTACATCTTTGGAATCTCTTAAGGAGTCTTCTGACCCGTTTCTTTTGCTGATACCAAACCAGTCATTGAATTCTTTCTTAGTTTTTCTGACCTTTCTAACCATACAAGCAGCTGCTCCATACAGAGCGTTTGTGAACAATTCAACCCCGCTATCAACATCTAAATCTAACATACCGTGGGCTTCACGCAGGCTGTCTTTGAAATAATTGCTGTCTAGCTCCTCTTTATATATCTGTAACTTATCATTTCAAATAATCCTGATTTCATCAGAGCAATCCCCATTTTCAACTGGTTCCTGACTCTTTTCATTGCATTGACTATTTTTCCACTTTAGTACTACTGGTAGGTGCCGTGAATATAAACAATCATCAATGTGTAGATCACACCCTGCTCGTAAATCTTCAGATATAAGAAAATAATCAATAACGCTGCTGCCGTGTGGTGACACAAAAGTAAATTCGCCTTCTGTGTCACTGCTGCACGATCAATTCACAATATACAAGTCAAGCATGAGGGCAAGCTCGAGCAGGGATCTACCAAACTTGTTTATGATTGAATCTTTGGAATTACGTGTAGCTCTTTCTTCGTCAATCTCTTCAAAATCTATACCTGGCACCAAGTTCGCTATCATCTTTCGGCTGTTCACATCCTGTCCTTGCATTTAGGTCACCACACAATATAATGTAAACATTATCTGTGTGTACCTGTTGTATCAAGCTTTCTTCTCAGATTTGAATGTCGTCTTGTAGCTCAGTGTGCTCATATAGTGGTGATCTTTCTGGGGCAGTGTAACTAGCAATTACAGCCAGAGATAGACAGAGACAGACAGAGAGAATGAATGACAGAGAGAGGGAGAGGTAAGGACAGACAGACAAACATAGAGAGAGAGAGAGCAGGGAGAGATGGAGTAGAGAGAGAGAGAGAGAGGGGGGGGGGGAGGGACAAACAGACAACAGAGCGAGACAGAAGGCAGTGATTGTGATTAATTACGAATAAAAAGACTTACAAGAGAGGCAAGGCCTTCAAGACTCACTTGTAATAAATTAAGTCCCCTAGCATTAATTACAGAGTAATTTCCCTTTTTTACACTCTGCACCAAAACGTTTGCAAAATTTTTAAAAAAATCCATGCTTAGTAAAAGAAGTTCCTGTTTGAACAAAAAATGATAATAATGACTCCTCTTGTTGTGTCAGAATAAGAGGTCAAAGTGCCAAGTTTAGAGAATACAAGAAATATAAATGTAACAGTAAATGCAGTTTGCATATAATTAGGCTTCTTTATTTATTTTTTTTGTGTGTGCCCATCCCAGAGGCGCAATATTGTTTTAAACAGGATGACTGGAAAGAACTGAAATTTTCCTATTTCTATGCCGAATTTGGTGTCAACTGACAAAGTATTTGCAGAGAAAATGTCAGTGTTGAAGTTTACCACGGACACACAGACACACACACACACACACACACAACCGAACACCGGGTTAAAACATACTCACTTTTTGACTCAAGTGAGTCAAAAATCACGAAAGATTTATTTGGTCATTAATCTCCAAGGAGTGATATACAGGTATGACTGCAGCACAATCACAAGATGAACTCCAACAGCAACAAAGACAACAAAGACAACCACAACAAAGACAGCGGCAACAGCCACAACTGGTCTGAGACACTGAAAGTGAAACACAAAATGAAGCTGATCCAAGGGAAGGAACTGCAGCGAACGTCACAGCAAAGTCCATGAAGAGTTGTGGTTTACATGATCCGCGAATTTCTGTCGTATTCGTTCATAAGTGCTGTATCACTTGTTTAAATGAAGAAATCATAATTTAAAAAAAGAAAAAAAAAGTAATTATATATATATATATATATATATATATATATATATATATATATAAACGAAAAGAAAAAAAGAAAAAAGAAAAAGATCATGCAAAGGTTTGGCTCCTGATAAAAATCTGAAAAATTGTGAGGCTGGGTTTTTTGGGGGGATTTTTTAAAAATTTATCTTTTGTTTTTAGATTCTTCTTTCATTTCACAGTTAATTGCGTTGCTTTTTCCTGTTATTTTTACCCAATAAACGTATTTGTTAGTATCGTGCATCATGCCCGCGCACTCACGCTCCTGCACACACACACACACACACACACACACACACTGATCCACACATGGATGAACTCAGCACGTGATTCACGTTTATTTCAACGTGATCCGGGACCAGTGGCAGCTTTAATTGTGTGTGAACTGTAACTGTGTGAACTATGGGTGAACTGTGTGAACTATGGGTGAACTGTAACTGTGTGAACTATTGGTGAACTGTAACTGTGTGAACTATGGGTGAACTGTGAACTGTATGAACTATGGGTGAGCTGTAACTGTGTGAAGTATGGGTGAACTGTAACTGTGTGAACTATTGGTGAACTGTACCTGTGTGAACTATGGGTGAGTTGTAACTGTGTGAACTATGGGTGAACTGTAACTGTGTGAACTATGGGTGAACTGTGAGCTGTAACTGTGTGAACTATGGGTGAACTGTAACTGTGTGAACTATGGGTGAACTGTAACTGTGCGAACTGTGGGTGAACTGTAACTGTGTGAACTATGGGTGAACTGTGTGAACTATGGGTGAACTGTATGAACTATGTGAACTATGGGTGAACTGTAACTGTGTGCAAACCGTACCAGTGGTGTGTATAAGAAGAAAAGTATTGAAAGAATGGAGAGATGAGCAAAGTGAACACACACAGAGAGAGAGAGAGAGAGAGAGAGAGAGAGAGAGAGAGAGAGAGAATAAAAGAAAGAAAGAAAAGTTACATTTTTTTTTGTCAACCAGGGGTACATATTAATTCTTGCACGCATGTTTTCTTCAATGTGTGTGTGTGTGTGTGTGTGTGTGTGTGTGTGTGTGTGTGTGTTCAAACTGCTCAATTGTACAGAAATACTGACAAATCATTTTGCTTTCCTTAATAGAAGAATGAAACAACTCAATAAGCACCACAAAAATGAGACCCCAGCACACCGGAAGACCAGTGTTGCAAATCAAATAAAGTCATGAATACATGCATGGTGACCAGACTACTGGAGAATCAGCCAGTGTCATTTACTGATAAAGACGTTTGAAAACAAGAGAACGCTGGCCATTAAGGAGAAGCGTGAGCGAAGGAAGCAGGGCTCAACTTCTGGAGACGTTTTCCCTTGCAACACCTGTGGGAAGTGCTGCGCATCCAGAATCGGCCTCTTCTCCCATATGAGGACGCACTGGCAGATAAGCCTGCCTGCCTACTCATCCGTCGGACCGACGGGAGACTCCATCATGTACACATTCATGCTGTCAAAGTTTTCCGACACATTTGAATGTGAGAAACGTTGTTCATCTTGATTTTAGATTTAAAATATGCTTCTAGAATGCGGGGCTGTTTACTGATAGATTTGCATTGGTCAATTTTAAAGATCGGGTGAGCAGTGTCATACACATTCATTTTCCAACTAACACAGTCCCCTTGAAGACAGATCTATGGTCTGAGACGTTGGACACCGCTTATTAAAAGTGAGTCTTATTTTACGACCAACAGTTCTTATAAACCTTCTCCGTTTTGGTATACCAATCTTTTTCTTTTCATATCAGGTATACCAATATCGTTTATACAGGTTACCATGTTTATACAGGTATACCAATGTTGTTTAAATCAAATATACCAATGTTGTTTATACAGGTATACCAGTATTGTTTACATCAGGTATGCCAATATTGTTTATACCAGGTATGCCAATATTGTTTATACCAGGCATACCAATAATGTTTGCATAGCCATACCAAGACCTCAATCTTGAGCACTCCAAGCTACGTCACTTCCAGCTGGTGTTTTACAATTGCTCTGATCTCTTTCCTTAGGTCAAATATATCTGTACATATCTCTGAAGATCTGTAATTGATTGTGTGTATGTGTATTCGGCAGTTGTATCATATACATATTCCAAAAAAGAGAGGAAAAAAAAAGACCATATATATTACTTTTTTTCCCCAGTTTGTCAAATTGGGATTTCAGCATTTTTTTCCCCTGACATACTTACGATTGAACAGTTTCTTAATTACACTTGCATAGTTATGCTGGGTTCTACAGTTTCAATAGATATGGCACACCCTGGATATGAGAAACACGTCTTACATCCCTGCTGTATTATTCCTGTCTTATCTGCAGTTCTTTAAACAACAGGAACTGGTTAACCAGTGTCACAGCAGAAAGGAAATTACCTATTTTCAAGCCTTATTACAGGAACATCAAAAACACTCTTATAGATCTAATGGTATACTGAGAAGGACTGAGCCTTCACAATTGCACGCTGCCTTTCTGGCAGCCCAAGTGTGTGTGTGTGTGAAGACTCTGAATCTATGCGGCCTTCTCAAATCTGTTCAGATTGTTCCTGCATTTTGGTGGGATCTTTATGCGCTCAGCTCACGTTTTGCGCAAAGGTTCGCGTTAAAGGATCTCTCACGTCACGACGCACATTACTCAACACCTTTGTGTAGACCACCGAGTTTGTTAGAACTTTGAATTTTGTTCGCAAAATATCAGACTAAAGTATGTGCTCGTTCATTGGTTATTTAGCTCTTTGGTATCACTACGTATGATACGGTTTGTGTGTGTGTGTGTGTGTGTGTGTGTGTGTGTGTGTGTGTGTGTGTGTGTTTTCATGCGTTCAACAAGTTAAAAAACAACAACAAGAAATGAAGCATACCAACCTGTTCTTGGTTTACGGATCCATGCTTCCTTCAAATATGAAAGCATTGAGTACACACACACACACACACACACACACACACACACACACACACACAGAGAGAGAGAGCTGCACATATTATTTATTAGAACCAGCTGGTATGTTGAAAGATAGCGAGAGACAGACCTTCACAGAGGATTTTAGTCATTTCGTGAATTCTGTGATGCCTACGATTACACAAATTAAAAAAAAAAGAAAGAAAAAAAAAAGATAAAGATTCCAGGGGTTTCAAGGATATACTGATTTCAGAACCTTATTGTAGCATATACATAGCCTGGCCTTTGTTACAGGAAGATTGTGAAATCAGCTGGCCCTAGTGAATGTGTGTAACTTGTTTTAAATTGCGCGCGCGCGCGCGTGTGTGTGTGTGTGTTTATGTGTGTGTGTGTGTGTGTGTGTGTGTTTATGTGTGTGTGTGCGTGCGTGCGTGTGTGTGTGTGTGTGTGTTTGTTTGTTTGTGTGTGTGTGTGTGTGTGTGTGTGTGTGTGTGTGTGCGTACATACGTATGTGTATACCTGTCACAATGGATTTCTTTCACTGAACGTTGCCATGAGTTCAACATTCACGTTGCCATGAGTTCAACATTCACGTTGCCCGAGTTCAACATTCACGTTGCCTGAGTTCAACATTCACGTTGCCATAAGTTCAACATTCACGTTGCCTGAGTTCAACATTCACGTTGCCATAAGTTCAACATTCACGTTGCCATGAGTTCAACATTCACGTTGCCCGAGTTCAACATTCACGTTGCCTGAGTCAACATTCACGTTGCCTGAGTCAACATTCACGTTGCCATGAGTTCAACATTCACGTTGCCTGAGTTCAACATTCACGTTGCCTGAGTCAACATTCACGTTGCCTGAGTCAACATTCACGTTGCCATGAGTTCAACATTCACGTTGCCATGAGTTCAACATTCACGTTGCCATGAGTTCCCTCTTCACTACACCAAGTACGAATTTCACATGAGTCCACAGTCCATGGTCTCATCCGAACGATTATAATTACAATCACACAACTAGACAGTTCACATTGAAATGAACGCCAAGCTCTTCTTGCTAGGGGAAGGAAAACCTGTAACATTCCTCAAAGTGGCGGTGGATCTGAACTGACTGCCATTATGTATGATTAGAGTTTACCGTCACAATAATTAGAGTTAAAGAAGGCACGATTGAACAGTAATTTGGCTCACAGAAAAAAGCCTCGCCTCCCATTGAAAGCCAAGCTTCAGTCAAGCGTTTCAGTTCAATGGGGAGATGAAAGAACTGGGAGCAATGCTGGGTGGTTCGCGTTACGCAACAGTGGGCAACAGGTCTCAACTTATCTGTACAGGATGGCAACATGTACACTACTCTGGTGTTAAGTTTCTCACGCTGCCTGCCTGTCTGTCTGTCTTTCTGTCTGTCTTTCTTTCTCTCACTCTCTCTCTCCCTCACACACACACACACACTCCCCCCTCTCTCTCTGTCTCTCACAGACGCAGACATACGCAATCACACGCACAGACACACACACACACACGCGCGCGAGTTGGAGTGTGTGTGTGTGTGTGTGTGTGTGTGTGTGAGTCTGTCTGTCTCTCTCCTCTCCCCAACCTCTCTCTCTCTCCCTCTCTCTGTCTGTCTGTCTGTCTCTCTCTATCTCTCGTTGGTGTGTGTGTGTGTGTGTGTGTGTGTGTGTGTGTGTGTGTGTGTGTGTGTGTGTGCTTCCCTTCTCCCCCCACCTCTCTCTCTCTCTCCCCCTCCCTCTGTTTCTGTCTCTGTCTGTCTGTCTGTCTCTCTCTCTCTCCACCTCTCTCTCTTTCTCTGTCTATGTCTCTCTCTCTCTCTCTCGGTTGTGTGTGCTGTGTGTGTGTGTGTGTGTGTGTGTGTGTGTGTGTGTGTGTGTGTGTACCCTCTCCGAACCCCCACCTCTCTCTCTCTCTCTCTCTCTCTCTCTCTCTCTCTCTCTGTCTCTCCTCACTCCAAATGTGTGTCTCGGTCAAGAAAATGCGACAGACCGAAACATTAAAAAAAAAAAAAAAAAAAAAAATCTAAAAGCCGACGACGGCACGACAGAAGCCGTTCATCAGTCGACGGAGCAGTCTGCCCAAACGGCCGCTTCCCTGCGACCCGCAGCGTGAGCTGTCGCAGCAGCAGCAGCAGCAGCAGCAGTATCCAGCAGTACAGGCCGTTGTTCTATCCCTGTTAGTGCCAGAGGGAGGAGTGTGGATGGCTGTTCTGAAGGTGTGGGTGTCGTCGCGCCTGTGCTTGTAGGAGTGTTTTGCCTGTGGTGTGTGGGGGCTTTTTTCTTCTTTGCAGCTTTCTCTTTGAGTCGTTGTTGGTGTTGCTGTTGGTGTTGGTGTTGCTGTTGCTGGGTTGTCTGGGGCCTGGTTCGGCTGTGATTGTGAAGGTGAGTGGTGTCGCGTTGTGTTGCGTTGTGCCCGTGATGTGTTGAGGTCTGTTTGGGTGTGCTGTGTTGTGTCGTGTTGTGTTGCACTGTGTTGTGTTGTGTCGTGTTGTGTTGTGTTGTGTTGCGTTGTGCTGTGTTGCGTTGTGCTATGTTGCGTTGCGTTCCGTTGCGTTGCGTTGTGTTGTGTTGTGTTGTGTTGCGCTGTGTTGTGGTGTGTTGTGTTGTGTTGCGTTGTGTTGTATTGTGCTGTGTTGTGTTGTGTTGCGTTGTGTTGTGTTGTGTTGCGCTGTGTTGTGGTGTATTGTGCTGTGTTGTATTGTGTTGTGATGTGTTGCGCTGTGTTGTGTTGCGCTGTGTTGTGTTTTGTCGTGTTGTGTTGCGCTGTGTTGTGTTTTGTTGTGTGTTGCGTTGTGTTGCGCTGTGTTGTGTTGTGTTGTGTTGTGTTGCGCTGTGTTGTGTTGTGTTGTGTTGTGTTGTGTTGCGCTGTGTTGTGTTGTGTTGTGTTGTGTTGTGTTGCGCTGTGTTGTGTTGTGTTGTGTTGTGTTGTGTTGCGCTGTGTTGCGTTGTGTTGCGCTGTGTTGTGTTGTGTTGTGTTGTGTTGCGCTGTGTTGTGTTGTGTTGTGTTGCGTTGTGTTGTATTATCTTGCGTTGTGTTGTATTGTGTTGTGTTTTGCAATGTTGTGCCGTGTTGTGTTTTGCAATGTTGTGCCGTTTTGTGCTGTGGTATGTTGCGTTGCGTTGACTTGTGTCGTGCTGTGTCGTACTCTGTCGTGTCGTATCGTGTTATTTCGTGCCGTGCCGTGCAGTGCAGTGCCGTGTCGTGCCGTGTCGTGTCGTGTCGTGTCGTGTCGTGTCGTTTGGTCTTTAGTGTTGAGTTGTATCTTGTTGTGTTATGTTGTTTGTTGTTTTGTTGTACTGTTGTTGTTGTGTTTTTTTACGAGTTGCGCTGCGTTGCGTTGTGTTGCGTCCTCTTGTGTTTTGTGTCGCGTGCTATCTTGTGATCTGTTGTGCCGTGTTGTAATGTGTTGTGTTAGAGTGTCATGTGTGGGAGTGTCATGTTGCGACGCTCTTGTGTGTTGTATTGTCTTGTGTTGTGTTGTGTTGTGTTGTCGTGTGTTGTGTTGTTGTGCTTTCCTGTGTTACGTTGTGTTGTCCTGTGTTGTGTTGTTGTGTTGTGTTATCCTGTGTTGTGTTGTGTTGTTCTGTGCTACGCTGTGTTGTGTTATGTTGTGTTGTCCTGTGTTGTGTTGTGTTGTCTTGTGTTATGTTGTCCTGTGTTGTGTTGTCCTGTGTTACGTTGTGTTGTCCTGTGTTGTGTTGTGTTATGTTGTCCTGTGTTGTGTTGTCTTGTGTTATGTTGTCCTGTGTTGTGTTGTCCTGTGTTACGTCGTGTTGTCCTGTGTTGTGTTGTGTTGTCTTGTGTTATGTTGTCCTGTGTTACGTTGTGTTGTCCTGTGTTGTGTTGTGTTGTGTTGCGCTGTGTTATGTTGTCCTGTGTTGTGTTGTCCTGTGTTACGTCGTGTTGTCCTGTGTTGTGTTGTGTTGTCTTGTGTTATGTTGTCCTGTGTTGTGTTGTACTGTGTTACGTCGTGTTGTCCTGTGTTATTCTGTGTTGTCCTGTGTTATTCTGTGTTGTCCTGTCTTGTGTTGTCCTGTGTTACGTTGTGTTGTTTTGTGTTACGTTGTGTTGTCCTGTGTTGTGTTGTGTTGTCTTGTGTTATGTTGTCCTGTGTTGTGTTGTACTGTGTTACGTCGTGTTGTCCTATCTTATTCTGTGTTGTCCTGTGTTACGTTGTGTTGCTTTGTGTTACGTTGTGTTGTCCTGTGTTACGTTGTGTTGTTTTGTGTTACGTTGTGTTATCCTGTGTTGTGTTGTGCTCTGTTACGTTGTGGTTGTGTTGTTGTGTTGTCCTGTCTGATGCGTTTTTGGTTGTCCTATTTTTTTTCTTTCGTTGTGATGTCCTGTGTTGTTGTGCTGTGTTGTGATGTCCTGTGTTGTTGTGTTGTGATATCCTGTGTTGTTGTGTTGTGCTGTGTTGTGATGTCCTGTGTTGTTGTGTTGTGTTGTGATGTCCTGTGTTGTTGTGCTGTGTTGTGATGTCCTGTGTTGTGATGTCCTGTGTTGTTGTGTTGTGATGTCCTGTGTTGTTGTGCTGTGTTGTGATGTCCTGTGTTGTTGTGTTATGTTGTGTTGTGATGTCCTGTGTTGTTGTGTTGTGATGTCCTGTGTTGTGTTGTGCTGTGTTGTGATGTCCTGTGTTGTGTTGTGTTATGTTGTGTTGTGATGTCCTGTGTTGTTGTGTTATGTTGTGATGTCCTGTGTTGTGTTGTGTTGTGCTGTGTTGTGATGTCCTGTGTTGTTGTGTTATGTTGTGTTGTGATGTCCTGTGTTGTTGTGTTATGTTGTGATGTCCTGTGTTGTTGTGCTGTGTTGTGATGTCCTGTGTTGTTGTGTTATGTTGTGTTGTGATGTCCTGTGTTGTTGTGTTATGTTGTGTTGTGATGTCCTGTGTTGTTGTGTTATGTTGTGTTGTGATGTCCTGTGTTGTCGTGTTATGTTGTGATGTCCTGTGTTGTTGTGTTATGTTGTGTTGTGATGTCCTGTGTTGTTGTGTTATGTTGTGTTGTGATGTCCTGTGTTGTTGTGTTATGTTGTGTTGTGATGTCCTGTGTTGTTGTGTTGTGATGTCCTGTGTTGTGTTGTGTTGTGCTGTGTTGTGATGTCCTGTGTTGTTGTGTTATGTTGTGTTGTGATGTCCTGTGTTGTTGTGTTGTGATGTCCTGTGTTGTGTTGTGTTGTGCTGTGTTGTGATGTCCTGTGTTGTTGTGTTATGTTGTGTTGTGATGTCCTGTGTTGTGTTGTGTTGTGTTGTGATGTCCTGTGTTGTTGTGTTGTGTTGTACTGTGTTGTGATGTCCTGTGTTGTGTTGTCCATTGTTGTTATGTGTTGTGTCTTGGTGTGGTATGGTGCGGTTCGGTGTGGCATAATGTGATGTGGTGTGGTTTGGCATGTTGAGTGTGGTGGTGTGCTGTGCTGTGCTGCGCTGCGCTGTGCTGTTTTGTCTGGTCTCTTATTGTATCGTGTAGTGCTGTGCTGAGTTGTAGTCTGTTGTGTTGTGTTGTGTTGAGCTGTAGTGCTGTGCTGTGTTGTGTTGTGTTGAAGTGTGTTATGCTTTGCTGTATTGTTCTGTATTGTACTGTGCTGTGTTGTGCTGTTGTGTCTTGGCTGCTATCGTATCGTGTTGTGCAGTGTTGTGCTTGCTGTGCAATGCTCTTTTTTTTTCTTTCTTTTTTTTTTTTTTTAAGGGAAATCAGACATTTCCGTCATCAGGGATGACTGGTCTATACTGAGATCATCCTTATTGTGTTGTGTCTGTAATGTACTTTGTATTTGGTTATGTCCATTTTTGTCTGTTAATGGTTCAGAGTTGGCTGTTCGCTATTGTATGTTTCTGTATGTCTGTGGGTTCTCTTCTCGTGTTTTCTGTCATTGTCTCTTGCCCTTCGGGTTCGTCGCCTTTTATCCTCTGACTTCATCTTCAGAGCTGCAGCTTGTTTGGTTGTTGTTGTCCTGGGCTTATTCTTCCATCCTGCTGATACATTTTATCTTCTTCATCTGGTTCTTCCACTGGTTGTTGCCCGGTGTCCTCTTTTCATCGTAGTGCATTTCCCGTCCATCTCCTCTTCTTTGTTTTCTTCACATTTGGTGGCAGGCCAGGGGGGTGTCTGGTCCTTCATGTATTGCCATTAGTATGGGAATGAGCATGCACGTGTAAAGTCGTGCGTGTGAATGTGTGGGGTGAGGGCGTGTGTGTGTGTGTGTGTGTGTGTGTGTGTGTGTGATCCTATTTTTGCTCGTCATCATTTTTCCCTTTTGGTCCCTAAATCTACTTTATTTCCTTAGATACATACATACATATATAAACCTCTCTCTCTCTCTCTCTCTCTCTCTCCACACACACACACACACACACACACACATATATATATATATATATATATATACATATACATACATAGAACATGAATACAACAGTCATATAGGCATCTCTTGCTGACATGCAAAGCAATGTAGCATGCACCTCTCTCTCTCGATCTCTCTCTCTTTCTCCCTCTCTCTTTCACTTGGTTGTAATTTTCCCAATATTTCAATATTTTCCAATGCTTCCTTAAAATCGATCTCTGGTGTTCACTCTCATGTTTATCTCAGTGTCAAATTTTAGTTCTAAGTGTTTACATTTTCTATATTTGAACTTGGAGATTGTTAGTCGTGCTATTAGCAAGACATGATTGATTTGGTTTCTGAGATTTGTTTTCAGTTTAAAGGAGCTGGGAAGTCCAAAAAGAGCGACTTTTTCCACTAATATTGATGTGCTGCTCAAAATGTGTCAAGATATATTGTTGTACCATTTTCCAAAACGATGACAATTTCTGACAGTGATAAAAGGAGTGTTCAATGAAGTCAACCTCTTGACACCACATGCATTTGTTTGAATTTGCTACCCCCATTTTATGCAACATAATGTTGGTTGGGTAAATATTATGAATGGACTTAAATGAAGCAGCCTTAGTCTTGATTCTTTGGTACAGTCACGAGCTGTGGTAAAGTAATCGTTTATATTTATATCTAGCTTTCGTTTCCAGAACTGACTTGCGCATATGTCATGGTTTTGTTTTTTGTTTATTATTTCTCTGATCGTTTTGTTAGGTAATGTACTCAGGAACCCTCTGTCTGTGTTGATTTCGTGTCCAACTGTGTGTTGTGTGGGGTCCCTGTTCATTTCAGCTTTCCAGTCATTTGGTATAGCATGGATCAGGGCATTGTACTCCAACACAAGGCCAGCGTGAGAACCAACTATGTCTTTTATCTGTTCGTACGTCATTAGATTTCCAGCAGTCTACAAATCTTGTATGTAGTTTATACCGGCTTTTGCCCATCTGGTGAAAAAAAAGAAAGAAGAAGTTTTCCCTTTGTATTTCACGTTTTTGTTGTTCCAAATTGGTTGCTGTGCAATGTTCTAATGTGGTGTGCTGTGCTGTGTTGTGCTGTGCTGGGTCAGGCTGTGCTGTACTGTACTGTATTTTACTGTGCTGTGTTGTGCTGTTTTTGTTTTGTCTCTTATTATATCGTGTTGTGCAGTGTTGAGCTCTGCTGTGCTTGCTGTGCAGTGTTCTAATGTGCTGTGCTGTGCTTGCTGTGCAGTGTTCTAATGTGCTGTACTGTGCTGTGCTGTGCTTGCTGTGCAGTGTTCTAATGTGCTGTGCTGTGCTGTGCTTGCTGTGCAGTGTTCTAATGTGCTGTGCTGTGCTGTGCTGTGCTTGCTGTGCAGTGTTCTAATGTGCTGTGCTGTGCAGTGTTCTAATGTGCTGTGCTGTGCTGTGCTGTGCTGTGCTGTGTTCTAATGTGCTGTGCTGTGCAGTGTTCTAATGTGCTGTGCTGTGCTGTGCTTGCTGTGCAGTGTTCTAATGTGCTGTACTGTGCTGTGCTGTACTTGCTGTGCAGTGTTCTAATGTGCTGTGCTGAGCTCTGCTGTGCTTGCTGTGCAGTGTTCTAATGTGCTGTGCTGTGCTGTGTTCTAATGTGCTGTGCTGTGCTGTGCTTGCTGTGCAGTGTTCTAATGTGCTGTGCTGTGCTGTGTTCTAATGTGCTGTGCTGTGCTGTGCTTGCTGTGCAGTGTTCTAATGTGCTGTGCTGTGCTGTGTTCTAATGTGCTGTGCTGTGCTGTACTTGTTGTGCAGTGTTCTAATGTGCTGTGCTGTGTCAGGGCATGCTGTACTATCCTGTGCAGCGTTCTAATGTGCTGTGCTGTGCTGTGCTGTGCTCTCTGTGCAGTGTTCTAATGTGATGTGCTATGTCAGGGCGTGCTGTACTAACCTGTGCTGTACTATGTTGTGTTGCGCTGTTTTCTCTTGTCTCTTATTGTATCATGTCGTGCTGTGTTGTGCTGTGTTGTGTTTTTCTGTGCTGTGCTGTTGTGTCAAGCTGTACTGTGCTGTGTTTTTCTGTGCTGTGCTGTTGTGTCAAGCTGTACTGTGCTGTGTTTTTCTGTGCTGTGCTGTTGTGTCAAGCTGTACTGTGCTGTACTGTGCTGTTTTGTCTTGTCTCGTTTTGCATCGTTGTGTGTTGTTCTGTGCTGCGTTGTTCTGTGCTGTGTTGTTCTGTGCTGTGTTGTTCTGTGCTGCGTTGTTTTGTACAGTGCTGTGATGTGCCTTGTTGTGTTGTGCTTGCTGTGCAGTGTTGTAAAGTGCTGTGCTGTGGTCAGCTGTGTTGTGCTGTGCTGTGTTGTTGTACTGTGTAGTTCTATGCTGTGTTGGTCTGTGATGTGTTGTTCTGTGCTGTTCTGTGCTGTGCTGTTTTTCTGTGCTTTACTGTGTTATTCTGTGCTGTGCTGTTCTGTGTTGTGCTGTGCTGTTCTGTGCTTTGCTGTGCTGTGTTATTCTGTGCTGTGCTGTGTCTGTGTCTGTATTGTGTGTACGCACAGATCAGTCATGTGTCCTTTTTATGAACATTATGAATTTGAATTCGTGTGGTGCATATGGATCAATCAGCAGTGTGTGAAGACTGTGTTGTATTGGACTGTGTTGTCCTGAGTTGTAAAGTGTTGTGTGGTGTTTCGCTGTGCTGTGCTGTGCTGCTGTTTTATTAGGTGTTATTTTGCGTGGCGTTGTGCTGTGCTGTGTTGTATTACACTGTGCTGTGTTGTGCTGTGCTGTGTTGTATTACACTGTGCTGTGCTGTGTTGTATTACACTGTGCTGTGCTGTGTTGTATTACACTGTGCTGTGTTGTATTACACTGTGCTGTGCTGTGTTGTATTACACTGTGCTGTGTTGTGCTGTGTTGTATTACACTGTGCTGTGCTGTGTTGTATTACACTGTGCTGTGTTGTATTACACTGTGCTGTGCTGTGTTGTATTACACTGTGCTGTGCTGTGCTGCGTTGTATTACACTGTGCTGTTTTGTGTTGTATTACACTGTGCTATGCTGTGTTGTATTACACTGTGCTGTGTTGTATTACACTGTGCTGTGCTGTGTTGTATTACACTGTGCTGTGCTGTGTTGTATTACACTGTGCTGTGCTGTGTTGTATTACACTGTGCTGTGATGTGTTGTATTACACTGTGCTGTGCTGTGTTGTATTACACTGTGCTGTGTTGTGTTGTATTACACTGTGCTGTGCTGTGTTGTATTACACTGTACTGTGTTGTATTACACTGTGCTGTGCTGTGTTGTATTACACTGTGCTGTGATGTGTTGTATTACACTGTCCTGTGCTGTGTTGTATTACACTGTGCTGTGTTGTGTTGTATTACACTGTGCTGTGTTGTATTACGCTGTGCTGTGTTGTGTTGTATTACACTGTGCTGTGCTGTGTTGTATTACACTGTGCTGTGTTGTGTTGTATTACACTGTGCTGTGTTGTGTTGTATTACACTGTGCTGTGTTGTGTTATATTACACTGTGCTGTGTTGTGTTGTATTACACTGTGCTGTGCTGTGTTGTATTACACTCTACTGTGTTATGTTGCATTACGTTGTGTTGTGCCGTGTTGTGTTGTATTACGCTTTGCTGTGTTTTATCACAATGTGTTGTGCTGTGTTGTATTACACTGTGCTGAGTTGTATTTTGCTGTGCTGTACTGTGTCATGCTGTATTATGCTGTGCTGTGTCATGCTGTGCTGTGTCGTGCTATGCTGTGTTGTGCTATACTGTGTCATGCTGTGCTGTGTCGTGCTATGCTGTGTTGTGCTATAATGTGTCATGCTGTGCTGTGCCGTGTCATGCTTTGCTGTGTCATGCTTGCTGTGCTATGTTGTATCATGCTGTGCTGTGCCGTGTCATGCTGTGCTGTGTTGTGCTATGCTGTGTTGTGTTGTGCTGTGTCATGCTTGCTGTGCTGTGTTGTATCATGCTGTGCTGTACTGTGTCACGCTGTGCTGTGTCATGCTATGTTGTGTCATGCTGTGCTGTGTCATTCTGTGCTGTGTCGTTCTGTGCTGTGTCATGCTATGCTGTGTCATTCTGTCATGCTGTGCTATGCTGTGTCATGCTGTGCTGTGTCATTCTATGCTGTGTCATTCTGTGCCATGTCATGCTGTGCTGTGCTATGATGTCATGCAGTACTGTACTGTGTCATGCTGCGCTATGCTGTGTAATGTTGTGCTGTGTCATGCTCTGCAATGCTATGCTGTGCTGTGTTGTGTTATGCTGTGTCATGCTGTGCTGTGTCATGCTGTGCTGTGTCATTCTGTCATGCTGTGTCATGCTGTGCTGTGTCTTTCTATGCTGTGTCATTCTGTGCCATGTCATGCTGTGCTGTGCTATGATGTCATGCAGTACTGTACTGTGTCATGCTGCGCTATGCTGTGTCATGTTGTGCTGTGTCATGCTCTGCAATGCTATGCTGTGCTGTGGTGTGTTATGCTGTGTCATGCTGTGCTGTGTCATGCTGTGCAATGCTATGCTGTGCTGTGTTGTGTTATGCTGTGCTGTGTCATGCTGTGCTGTGTCATTCTGTGCCATGTCATGCTGTGCTGTGTCATGCTGTGCTGTGCTATGCTGTGTCATGCTGTGCTGTGTCATTCTGTGCCATGTCATGCTGTGCTGTGCTATGATGTCATGCAGTACTGTACTGTGTCATGCTGCGCTATGCTGTGTCATGTTGTGCTGTGTCATGCTCTGCAATGCTATGCTGTGCTGTGGTGTGTTATGCTGTGTCCTGCTGTGCTGTGTCATGCTGTGCAATGCTATGCTGTGCTGTGTCATGCTGTGCTGTGTCATGCTGTGCTGTGTCATGCTGTGCTGTGTCATGCTGTGCTGTGCTGTGTCATGCTGTGCTGTGCTATGCTGTGTCATGCTGTGCTGTGTCATTCTGTGCCATGTCATGCTGTGCTGTGTCATGCTGTGCTGTGCTGTGCTATGCTGTGTCATGCTGTGCTGTGTCATTCTGTGCCGTGTCATGCTGTGCTGTGCTATGATGTCATGCAGTACTGTACTGTGTCATGCTGCGCTATGCTGTGTCATGTTGTGCTGTGTCATGCTCTGCAATGCTATGCTGTGCTGTGGTGTGTTATGCTGTGTCATGCTGTGCTGTGTCATGCTGTGCAATGCTATGCTGTGCTGTGTTGTGTTATGCTGTGCTGTGTCATGCTGTGCTGTGTCATTCTGTGCCATGTCATGCTGTGCTGTGCTATGCTGTGTCATGCTGTGCTGTGTCATTCTGTGCCATGTCATGCTGTGCTGTGTCATGCTGTGCTGTGCTATGCTGTGTCATGCTGTGCTGTGTCATGCTGTGCTGTGTCATTCTGTGCCATGTCATGCTGTGCTGTGCTATGATGTCATGCAGTACTGTACTGTGTCATGCTGCGCTATGCTGTGTCATGTTGTGCTGTGTCATGCTCTGCAATGCTATGCTGTGTTGTGTTATGCTGTGTCATGCTGTGCTGTGTTGTGTTATGCTGTGTCATGCTGAGCTGTGTCATGCTGTGCTGTGTCATGCTATGTTGTGTCATGCTGTGCTGTGTCATTCTGTGCTGTGTCGTTCTTTGCTGTGTCATGCTGTGTTGTGTCATTCTGTCATGCTGTGCTGAGCTGTGTCATGCTGTGCTGTGTCATGCTGTGCTATGCTATGCTGTGCTGTGTTGTGCTATGCTGTGTCATGCTGTGCTGTGCTGTGTCATGCTGTGCAATGCTATGCTGTGCTGTGTTGTGCTATTCTGTGTCATGCTGTGCTGTGCTGTGCTGTGTCATGCTGTGCTGTGTCATGCTGTGCAATGCTATGCTGTGCTGTGTTGTGCTATGCTGTGTCATGCTGTGCTATGCTATGCTGTGCTGTATTGTGCTATGCTGTGTCATACTGTGCTGTGCTGTACCGTGCCGTGCTGTATAATGCTGTGATGCACTGTGCTGTGTTGTGTCATGCTGTGCTGTGCTGTGCTGTGTCATGCTGTGCTGTGGCCTATGGTTATGTGTTCGTTCACTTCTTGCCCTGGTTTTCCCTGCACTGCACTGGTCATGCACCGTGTTCTGCACTGTGGATAGACAGAGAGACACACAGATAGACACAGACAGACACAGACAGACAGACAGATAGACACAGACAGATACAGAGAGACAGACAGACAGACACAGACAGACTGACAGAGAGACAGACACAGACACAGAGAGACAGACACACAGAGACAGAGACAGACAGACAGACAAACAGAAACACACACACACACACACACACACACACACACACACACACACACACACACACACAAAGACATACACAGATAGAAACACAGACAGACAGAGAGACAGAGACACAGAGAGAGACGCAGTGAGACAGATAGACAGAGAGACAGAGAGAGAGAGAGTGTGTGTGTGTGTGTGTGTGTGTGAAGGTATGTTAGTGCAAATGTATATGTGTAAGGGTGGGTGGGATTGTAGGTGAGAGAGAAAGAGAGAGAGAGACAGTGTGAGTGAGTGAGTGAGTGAGTGTGTGTGTATGTGTGTGTGTGTGTGTGTGTGTGTGTGTGTGTGTGTGTGTGTGTGTGTGTGTGTGTGTGTGTGTGTGTGAGAGAGAGAGAGAGTGATAGAGAGAGAGAGAGAGGTTGTGCACGTGGGTGTGCACACTTACACGTCTTTGGAACGGGGCAATGAAATCAAATTGTGACTATACAAGCGTACTTGGGGTAGGGGGATGAGGTGGGGGAATCTGAATGGGCATCTGTGTGCATGCAGGGATGTATGTAGGGGGTGGGTGGGGGGTACACGTATGTGAGTATGTGTATGTGTTAAAACATTTTTTTGAGATATTGATATTAATGAAATTTGGTAAACCGATTTGTTAAATATGTTGTTATTTTAAAATTCATATCACTGGGGTTTTGCTTGTTTGTTTTTCAAATTCGATTTTCTTTGTTGCTCAGTTAATATTTATTCAAACGGTTGCGAAAATGTCGGTACAACAAAAAGTTAACTCACTCAGTACGGCCAGTCCTCTCTTCTCCTCTACACAGACCCCTCGGATGTCCAGTGGGTGTCTGAATGACCCAACCTTTAGCTTCCGTCGTCAGAATTGTGGTATTCTTTGTCAACATTCACGTCTTCAGTATAAGAGCCTTCCGCTTGCAATATTTTGATGATGGCAATTGGGGTGAAACGCTGTTAACGTCGTCTCTTTCGCCGTTCGTATGGAAAGAGTTAATCTGACAATAAATGGTTTCAGTCAGTCAGTGTGTGTCACTGAGGCGCCGCACGTTGTGCAGGTAACACGTCTGCATGTTTTACAATCCTCACGTGTCTGGAACAAAACCCAAACCCCCGTTTCTCACAGTCTGTCATGTGTTCTTTTATGGCACACGTAAACCATGAAGGCTTTGCCACAAACTGTGGTGAAGTAGCTTTTCTCTGGATCACGTTCTTATATTTGTCCATCTTCTTCCAGTTCCATTCCAACTTTTCCAGTTTAAAAACGACAGTTTCGAAATTAACCATTCTGGAAGATAGTTGTATTTCAAAGCTCTTGGAGCATTAGCTTTGGATCAATTGTTGGTTCCATGAAGACCGAAGTGTCTGCTTGTAAACAAAACACTACCCCCAAACACATTCAGTATCCGTATCAGTAGCTCAAGGAGGCGTCACTGCGTTCGGTCAAATCCATATACACTACACCACATCTGCCAAGCAGATGCCTGACCAGCAGCGTAACCCAACGTGCTTAGTCAGGCCTTGAGAAAAATAAATAAATTAAAAAAAAAACAAAAAAAACCACAACCCCAAGTAAATAAATAAATAATAGATAACTGCATAAAAATACAACTACTACTACTAATATTTATAAGGCGCAAAATCTTGGTGAAGTCAACTCTAAGCGCACACACACACACAAATGTTCAAACTATAGTCAGGTTCGTTCCAAAGCTAAGACAACAGGCGATTGATCAATTGAAATAACATTAGTGAAGAAACATTGGTTTGGAAGGAAATAAATAAATAAATAAATCAACAAATAACACTCGACACTTCACAATGCCACCATAGGCCTCCACGACAACTTGACAGGCAACTCCTGAAAAGTCGTCATAATGTGACGACTCAACAAGAATGACGCGACACTTTTGACGCATTACCTCAGTCCAAAGGACTCTCTCAGAACAGAACGCTCGTGTAGGGGTCGCTGTGGGCTACCTTGAAAGGACCTCTGGGGCAAATATTGGTCCAGTTAGACACCTTAACTCTCTCCATACGAACGGCGAAAGAGGAGGACGTTAACAGCGTTTCACCCCAATTACCATCATCAAAATATTGCAAGCGGAAGGCTCTTATACTGAAGAGGTGAATGTTGACAAAGAATACCACAATTCTGACGACGGAAGCTAAAGGTTGGGTCATTGAGACACCCACTGGACATCCGAGGGGTCTGTGTAGAGGAGAAGAGAGGACTGGCCGTACTGAGCGAGTTAAAGGCTACTAAAATAGAGCTCCCTTTTGTTGAGATGTACTGCTGCTGCTGCTGCTGCTACTAATGCTGCTGCTGCTGCTGCTGCTACTAATACTGCTGCTACTGCTGCTGCTGCTACTAATACTGCTGCTGCTACTACTGGTTATGTTTCAATATCATTAATGTTTAATGAATATAGAAAATGATGTCTGCTATATGACACCTAAAATGTACTCATTACGTTTTCAATATCATTACTATCCTATGAATATAGAAAATGGTGTTTGATATAAATTCACTTCCCATGTCCCATCTCTGTCAATCATTCTCTCCTGGATGTAAAAAAAAAAAATACCTGTGCTTACTCCACTACCCTCGTGAAATAAAAATTCGTTTCGTTTCTATATATATCTCTCTCTTTCCCTTTTCTCTCTCTCTTGCTCTCTCCTTCTCCTCTCTCTTTCTCTCCTTCCCTTCCTCTCCCTCTCTCTCTCTTTTTCTCTCTCCTTCTCCTCTCTCTCCCTCCCTTCCTCTCTCTCCCTCTCTCTCCCTCTCTCTCTCTATCTGTCTCTCTCCTTCTCCTCTCTCTCTCCCTCCCTTCCTCTCTCTCCCTCTCTCTCTCTGTCTCTCCTTCTCCTCTCTCTCCCCCTCCCTCCCTCTCTTTCTCTCTCCTCCCTCCCCCTCTCTCTCTCCTCCTCCTCTCTATCCCCCCTCCCTCCCTCTTTCTCCTCCTCCTCCCTCCCTCTCTCTCTCCCTCTTTGTCTGTCTCTGTCTCTCTCTCTCTCCTCCTCTCTCTCTCTCTCTCTCCCCCTCCCTCCCCCATCTCTCTCTCCTCCTCCTCTCTCTCTCCCCTCCCCCCCTCTCTGTCTCTCTCTCCTCATCTCTCTATCCCCCTCCTCCCTCTCTCTCTTTCTCCTCCTCTTCCCCCCCCCACCCCCACCCCCCCTCCGCTCTCTCTTTCTCCTGTCAAACAGTTTGTTTCTGTCATCTACACACAGTTTCACTCTTTTCCACCTTTTTTTGTTTTGTTTTGTTTTAGAGAGAGTGAAACAGGCACAGAAACAAGCAAAGACAGACAGACAGCGAGACAGAGAAAAATGAATGAGGAACAGAGTGGCAGACAGAGACAGACAGACAGACAGACAGACAGACAGATAGACGAGAAAGAAACGAGCGGACAGACCGACACGGACTTTCTAACGGATAGAAAGGAGAGAGAATTGAATTGAATTGAATTGAATTGAATGAATCTAATTTACTGAGGGTAATACAGTACGCAAAATAATGCTTTTTTTCATGCAGCCCTCGAAGGGGAAACAGTAATATAAAGAAAGGGGGAATCATTCTGTCAGTACAGCATGAATATCATAGTCATGGATACGTGAATGGTAATTTTACGTTTACAACACTGAATAGAGGAGAATATGAGGTGAGAAATATAAGGGGACAGAGAGAGAGAGAGAGAGAGAGAGAGAGAGAGAGAGAGAGAGAGAGAGTACAAAGAAATTAAAATTGACATAGGTCAAGATAATGATCAATCAATGAATAAAATGAAGTGATAAAAAAAAAATTAAGATATATATAATAAGCATGCACATGTTACAAGAATCAGTAATAGAAATAACACCAATTAAATAGTTGTGGGAGAGAGAGAGAGAGAGAGAGAGAGAGAGAGAGAGAGAGAGAGAGAGAATGGATTAATTAATCAATCAATGAACGAACGACCGTACGAATGAATGAATGAATGACTGAAATGATGGCTTTTGCTTCTGGGGGAAATAGAGAAAGGCAAACATTAGTTTTCTTCATCCAACTATCCAAAACGAAAACAACCCAACAACAACCCCTATCCGCCCACCCATCCCCACCCCACCACGCCCACCCGCCTGGTGATGTGAGAGAAGGAGGGAGAGTTTAGAACGGGAGAGGAAGAAAGAGAGGGAGGAGGAGGGGGAGGGGAGGAGGAGGAGGAGGAGGGTGAGGTGGTGAAGGCAATGCACGGTCGCTTCCGCCATTTTGACATGATGACGACATGCCCAGTACTAGTCAATCGACCCGTCTGTCAAAAAAAATAGCCGCCCACACACCGGTGTAATAGTTCCAAACTAACCCCCTAACAGGTTCCACGCCGGCGTCATTCTAGGCTAGCTTCAATTCTTCTTCTTCTTCGTGAGAAGGTCACCCCAGTCTCCACGATGAAGGCAGCTGTACACTGCAGGTCCTCCACACAGTCATAGAGCTTCCTGGTCACTGGAGTTGGGTGGGGCCAGTACCTCTTCCTGAGCACCTCCTGGAGGGGGCAGGACTGCAGCAGGTGATCTGTTGTCTGGCTGCCAGTCCCACACCGTGCTGAGTGACCAATGCGGAATTTGGTGTGTGAATGGTGGTTCAGGCGGTTGTGGCCCGTCCTGAGTCTGGACACTGACACCTGTTCCCGCCTGGTCAGCAGGCAGTAGGGGTCTGTCATTCGTGGTGTGGGTGCTGTTGAATCCACGTCTTCTGCTGCTTGGCCTTGATGATGGTCTTTACCTCTGAGTAGACCTGTCCACCTGCTCTGGTGCCTTCCTCGTCCAGGGAGTCAGCAGTGGCGTTGCCCAGCACACTGCAGTGAGAGGGAATCCATTGCAGGATGGCAGCCTGGCTCCTGCAGAGGGAGGCACCAGTGGAGAACAGGTCGTTTAGGTCAGCCTCCAGTGACCCCCCGGGGTCATTCATTTTGTGGCTGGTCAAGATTGACCCCTTTCCCAGAGGTTTAACTCTCTCCATACGAACGGCGAAAGAGACGACGTTAACAGCGTTTCACCCCAATTACCATCATCAAAATATTGCAAGCGGAAGGCTCTTATACTGAAGACGTGAATGTTGACAAAGAATACCACAATTTTCACGACGGAAGCTAAAGGTTGGGTCATTCAGACACCCACTGGACATCCGAGGGGTCTGTGTAGAGGAGAAGAGAGGACTGGCCGTACTGAGTGAGTTAATCAAGCTGTTGACAAAAAGGAAGGGGTGGGGGGGAGGAGGTACTTCTGAACTCGTCTTTACTGACCCACCCACCCCACCGTCCTACTAAACGTAAGCAAACGTGGGGGTTGGGAGGGGGGGATTCTACTTTGATGGCCTGTATGAACCCCTGAAAACGGAGTATGGCTGCCTACATGGCGGAGTAAAACCGGTTATACGCGTAAAAGCCCACTCGTGGACATCCGAGTGAACGTGGAAGTTGCAGCCCACGAACTAAGAAGAAGATAGCCTGTATTCGATTCTAACTGGGCAAAAACAATAACAAGAGAGGCAAGGCCTTCAAGACTCACTTGTGATAAATTAAGTCCCCTAGCATTAATTACAGAGTAATTTCCCTTTTTAACTATCTGCACCAAAACGTTTGCAATTAAATGAAAAATTCCATGCTTAGCAAAAGAAGTTCCTGTTTGAACAAAAAATGATAATAATGACTCCTCTTGTTATTGTGTCAGAATAAGAGGTCAATGATAATAATGACTCCTCTTGTTGTTGTGTCAGAATAAGAGATCAAAGTGCCAAGTTTAGAGAATACAAAAAATATAAATATAACAGTAAATGCAGTTTGCATATAATTAGGCTTCTTTTTTATTTTTTGTGCCCATCCCAGAGGTGCAATATTGTTTTAAACAAGATGACTGGAAAGAACTGAATTTTTTTCTACTTTTATGCCTAATTTGGTGTCAATTGACAAAGTATTTGCAGAGAAAATGTTAAAGTTTACCACGGACACACAGACAGACAGACAACCGAGCACCGGTTTGTTTGCACAAGTGAGTCAACAAGAGAGAGAGAACTGAATTGAATAAATTTCATTTTCTGAGGGTAATAGAGTAAGCAAAATAATACTTGTTTTCATCCAGCCCTCGAAGGGGAACTCACTCATTCCCTCGACCGTTTGGGGGGGACATGAGGAAGATGTCATAGCTCGCCACGCCGTTCTGTTGGCAGCTGTCGTGAGGAGATCTGGCATCGTCATTTTGGTCCATTCCTTGACGTTGTCGGACCAGCTCTTTCTCTGCCGCCCCCGTCTGCGCCCTCCCTCTACAGTCCCTTGCAGGATGGTTTTGGAGAGGGTGTTATGTCGTATGACGTGACCAAACCATGCCATCTTCCGTCGTTTGACAGTCGCCAGCAGTGGTTCTTGGGGCCCAACAAGGTTGCTGACCAGGTTCCGCACACAGTCATTGGTCTTGTGCTCCTTGTAGGAGATGTGTAGCAGTCTCCTCAAGCACTTGGTTTCGAATGCTTGGATTCTTCTTTCTGTTTCTGCCATCAGTGTCCATGTCTCACATCACATCCGAAGGGGAAACAGTAACATAAAGAAAGGGGTGGGGGGGAGGGGGAGAGAATCAACGAGAGAGAGAGAATGGATTATTAAATCAATGAACGATTCCACGTTTATAATTATGTATTTGACTGTGCTTTCATATCTGTGAAACTGCATGTTTGGTGCATATCTGTTATGCATGTGTGGGTGTATGTGTGAATGTGTGTCTTCATTTTTTACATTTATTTGCTTATTTATCATCATTGTTGTCTTATTTATTTATTTATTTATTATTATTATTATTACTACTACCTTTTTATATTATAATTATTATTTATTTATTTATGTAAGCTTATCTATTATTTATTCACCTTTTTTTTTCTCAAGGCCTGACTAAGCGCGTTGGGTTACGCTGCTGGTCAGGCATCTGCTTGGCAGATGTGGTGTAGCGTATATGGATTTGTCCGAACGCAGTGACGCCTCCTTGAGCTACTGAAACTGAAACTGAACGATTCTAACTGGGCAAAATGTCCCCCCACCCCCTGACCCCTGACCCCCACCCCCTGACCCCAACATCCCGGGTTATTTCACCTCAGTTCAGTTTCTCAAGGAGGGTTCACTGCGCTCGGACAAATCCATATACGCTACACCACATCTGCCCCAAGCAGATGCCCTACCAGCAACGTAAACCCAACGCGCTTAGTCAGGCCTCAAGACAAAATATAATGAAATGGAATGAGATGAATAGATAAATGTGTACATACATACATTTGAACATGATAAAGTTTAAATACAAAAAAAAAGAAAAAAAAAGTAGATAATCATATGAAATAAAATATTTTATGTGGAAAAAATGATATGAATAATAACAATGATAATATTAATAGAAAAAATTAATAAAAATGATCAAGCTAATACACAAATAGATAAATTAATAAATTGATTAGTCAATTAATGAATTACTTGAATAATTAATAAACAAACACATGAATGTGTAAAAGAAACACACACACACACACACACACACACACACACACACACACACACACACACACACACACACACACACACACACACACACACACACACACACACACACACACACACACACACGCACACACACACACACAAACACACACGCACACACACACACACACACAAACACACACACACACACAAACACACACACACACACACACACACACACACACACACACACACACACACACACACACACACACACACACACACAAACACACACACACACACACACACACACACACACACACAAAACAAAACAAACAAAAAACACACACGGGGGGTGTGGTGCTGGTGCTGGCAGTTCTCACCTGTTGGTGATAAGAACCTCCAGGGAGAGAGGGACATACAAGGTCTTCAGAGACGTTAAGTGTTTCATCCCTTAACTCCTGACACTCTAAAGGGGACGTGTATTCCTTGGTGGTGAACCGTATTGAGAAGCCATGGAATTACTTCTTCAGCATTACCCTGTTTGTTGGTACATGGTGCATCTCGAGAGCCAGTTGGATCACCTCATGAGGAACTGACCCGTACGCATTTGCCAGATCCAGCCACGTCTAGGTTCTTTTTCTCTGCCTTTGCTCTTTGGATTGCATCCGAAATCATTGTGACATGTTCTACCCAACCCGGAACTCTTGGGATGCCGCCTTTCTGGACTGACACATCCAGGTACTCATTTTCTGTGAGGTATTTTGTCAGTCTTGCAGCCATGACAGAGAAGAAGATTTTTCCCTCGACATTCAGGAGCGATGTTGGTCTAAAGTTCGAGGCTGACTGGTTACATGTAACTGTATCTCCGGAAAAAAAGAAATGGCTTTTCGAAAGGATGTACGTCTTTCAGTCCACGAAACGTGACGTTAAAGCAACGAGTTCATTTAAACATTCATGGTCTTCTATTTACAACTAAGTCAAGTCATTAAAGTGCATGGATGGAAAGTCGACGAAAAAGATCTATTTCAAAAAAAAGTATCGATTTTTCAATATTCTGGAAACTGCTTGACTCACGGTTGTTTTAACTGAACCAATTGTAACACATAGAGCAGAAAAGTCTGGAGAATATACAATGATTAAGAAATGGAAAGCGTCCAGCATCACACGCCAAGCCCTGACCTGGAACCCGCAGGGAAAGAGGAAGAGAGGCCGGCCTCGCAACAGCTGGAGGCGAGATACCAAGGCAGAGCTGAAGCAGCAAGGGACCAACTGGACTGGAATGGCCAGAACAGCCCAGAACAGAGTGTGATGGCGAGGGGTCGTCGATGGCCTATGCTCCACCAGGCGCGATGGGCAAATGAATGAATGAATGAAGAAATGGAAAAGGGTTCATACACATACATTGAAACGTTTCCGTGCAGTGCCATTGCATTCGTCCAATAAAATGTCATAGGATGAAACAGATCGACACCCATTACACATAAACATAAAAATTAAATGTATTAGATACTGGCTTAAATTAACACAGCTCCCACTGTGAGGAATATGTAGACAAGCTTATGAAATGAGGCTACATAATTTGGATTGTGGGAAAGAAAATGAACCCCCCTTTTTTAAGTAAAGAATGTTTTTAACCGCACATGGTTTTGGAATTATCTTGATGCATCAGGGTGTCGGCAATGAACGAACGTTTCTTGCAGAATTTAACGACAGGCAAGTAAATTCGTACAAGCAGGGTGGGCATGCCCACTTTTGAAGAATCAGAAAAAAATGTTCCTCCCTTTGAGAGCATTTTTAGACAGAAAAATGTTTATCAAAGTGATGTGGAGTGATGGCCTAGAGGTAACGCGTCCGCCTAGGAAGCGAGAGAATCTGTGCGCGCTGGTTCGAATCACGGCACAGCCCCCGAAATTTTCTCCCCCTCCACTAGACCTTGAGTGGTGGTCTGGACGCTAGTCATTCGGATGAGACGATAAACCGAGGTCCCGTGTGCAGCATGCACTTAGCGCACGTAAAAGAACCCACGGCAACAAAAGGGTTGTTCCTGGCAAAATTCTGTAGAAAAATCCACTTCAATAGGAAAAACAAATAAAACTGCACACAGGAAAAAATACAAAAAATGGGTGGCGCTGTTGTATGGCGACGCGCTCTCCCTGGGGAGAGCAGCCCGAATTTCAAACAGAGAAATCTGTTGTGATAAAAAGAAATACAAATACAAATACAAATAACCAACAAATGCCACTGAAGCAGCCTGGCTCTATTCGTACCAAGAACTTCAGGCCCGAATACGAACAAAAAATGGTTCTCTGCTGACACGTCCGCACAGTACCCTTGTCCAGTGTGTGATGCTGTACTCGAAGATGAAAGTCATTTTCTTTATGTGTGTAAGTCTTACGAGGATATTCGAAAGTAATGTGTCACCAGTATTTTCTTCCAGAACATTCGCCAATATTTTCTCCCCATTCGGATGTAGGCTTATCGATAAACCGAGGTCCCGTGTGCAGCATATACCTAGCGCACGTAAAAGAACCCACGGCAACAAAAGGGTTGTCCCTGGCAAAATTCTGTAGAAAAATCCACTTCGATAGGAAAAACAAATGAAACACTCCAAGCAGGAAAAAATACAAAAAAAATGCGTAGCGCTCTCAGTGTAGCGACGCGCTCTCCCTGGGGAGAGCAGCCCGAATTTCACACAGAGAAACCTGTTGTGACAACAACAAAAAAGAAAAAAAAGAAAAAAAAGAGTATTACAAGAGTATTACAATACA
>NC_134887.1:2894502-2897002 GCF_041734735.1 Babylonia areolata
ACAAGGACTGTACAGTCAATGACAGTGAAACACCACAGCATCATCAAAACATCAGATCATCTTCCCACCCCCACCCCTCTCTCCCTGCCTCTCTCTCTCACACAACTTTTTATTTTTCTCTCTCTCTCCCTCTGTCTGTCTGTCTCCCTCTCTCCCTATGTCTCTCTCTCTCCCTCTCTCTCTCTCCCCCTCTCCTATTTCTCTCTCTCTCTCCTTGAGTAATAAAGTTTTTGAATCTTTGAATCTTTGAATCCCCTCTCTCTTTCTCTCATCTGTCTCTCTTTCTCTCCCCATCCCTCTCTCTCTCTCCCTCTCTCTCTCCCTCTCTCTCTCCCCCTCTCCTATTTCTCTCTCCTCTGTCTCTCTCCCTCCCTCTCTCTCATCTCTCTCTCTCCCTCCCTCTCTCTTTCTCTCTCTCTCTCTCTCTCTCCACGCTCTCTTTCTCCCTCCCTCTCTCTCATCTCTCTCTCCATCGCTGTCTCTCTCCCTCCCTCTCTCTTTCTCTCATCTCTCTCTTTCTCTCTCTCCATCTCCCTCTCTCTCTCCCTCCCCCTCTCTCTCTCCACCCCCCTCTCTCTTTCTCGCAGGGGAACCTCGACGAGCAAGGAGAAGACGTCATTTCCGGCCATCCACGTGGAGAAATGTGATAAAGGTCAGCCAACCTACGCCGCTGCCTCCAGCCCTGAGCCATCGGAGCCCCGCAGTCCGGACTCCGACATGGACGTCAACAACGAGGTGTGTGTGTGTGTGTGTGTGTGTGTGTGTGTGTGTGTGTGTGTGTGTGTGTGTGTGTGTGTGTGTGTGCCCAGGGTTGTGAAGGGGTTAACAGTTCAGCCACCTTTCCCTGAAAGGGGGGGGAGCAGTTCTTTATTGCCCCTCCAGATGTAACGATGACTGTTGTCATCTAGTTAAAGTGGTAACGTTCAAAGCGGTACGTTTTCATCAAAAACAAACGAACGAACGAACGTACAAACGATTTAATAGATGAATTAAAAACAAGATGAATATAACCAAGCAGACAGACAGATAGATAGATAAATAAATAAATAAACAAACATCGCCCCACCCCTCAAAAAAAGAAAAGAAAAAAAAAGTGGGATACGAAGGCAGGGGATGTGTGATGAGTTGGACAAGCACACAACAGCATCGCGATCCGAAGTGGGGGGAATTGGTCAGGCGTTGGTCTTCTGATTCAAGTTGTTCGCCAGTGATCAGGGTCCTTTTGGGAAAGGCACTTTGCTGCTGTTTCCCTCACTCTACCCAGGTCGTGAATGGGCTTTTGGGAAAGGCACTTTGCTGCTGTTTCCCTCACTTCACGCAGGTTGTCAATGGGCTTTTGGGAAAGGCACTTTACTGCTGTTTCCCTCACTTCACCCAGGTCGTGAATGGGCTTTTGGGAAAGGTACTTTGCTGCTGTTTCCCTCACTTCACGCAGGTTGTGATTGGGCTTTTGGGAAAGGCACTTTCTTTCCTGCTGTTTCCCTCACTTCACGCAGGTTGTGAATGGGCTTTTGGGAAAGGCACTTTCTTTGCTGCTGTTCCCCTCCCTCACTTCACGCAGGTTGTGAATGGGCTTTTGGGAAAGGCACTTTCTTTGCTGCTGTTCCCCTCCCTCACTTCACCCAGGTCGTGAATGGGCTTTTGGGAAAGGCACTTTGCTGCTGTTTCCCTCACTTCACCCAGGTCGTGAATGGGCTTTCGGGAAAGGTACTTTGCTGCTGTTTCCTTCACTTCACGCAGGTTGTGAATGGGCTTTTGGGAAAGGCACTTTCTTTCCTGCTGTTTCCCTCACTCCACGCAGGTTGTGAATGGGTGTCTGACTTGGGTTGGTGCAGGAGAGGGTCGTTGCCGAGCCCTGGACACAGAGGCTGTACAATGTGACTGCCCGTAGAGGGATCTTGGGCCTTCACCCCCTGAACTCATGGAGCCCCGCGCCCGAGCGTTGCTATGGCGTCAGAATTTGTTTCGTTGGAACTGTTTCCACGCTTCTACTTTACGTCTTCAGGATTCTCCCGTTACGTGTCCGAAGGACGGATGAGGAGGCAGGCAAGTCATCTGCTGATTGTGGGTCCTTGTGTGGGAATAAAGACCAGTTCCTGAGGCACAAGGTCGTCCACAGACGCTGCATGGGATGGAGTGGAGTCCTGCAAATGATGGGCCCCCCCTCCCCCCCGTTTTCTCCGAGTTCTCATTTCCTGGATAAAGGAACTGACTTCCACAGTATTTTCAGTCTGTGTCCATGCTTGTCAAAATGGAGGGGAGGGGGGGAGCGGTTAATTTCAGTTGATTTCCTACACCACCCACCCGCTTACCCCCTTCCACCCTCCCCCCGTCCCCCTCCCAACCTTACGCTCCCCTATTACTGGGGCAGGGAAGCCTGCAGTGGCTGCAAACTCTGTGGGGTTAACTCACTCAGTACGGCCAGCCCTCTCTTCTCCTCTACACACACCCCTCGGATGTCCAGTGGGTGTCTGAATGACCCAAGCTTTAGCTTCCGTCC
>NC_134887.1:2902002-2909502 GCF_041734735.1 Babylonia areolata
TAAGAAAAAAAAATTATTAAAAAAATAATGAGCAAAAAACAAAACAAAAAACTAACGAAAAAAAGTGTGTGTGTGTGTGTGTGTGTGTGTGTGTGTGTGTGTGTGTGTGTTGGACTTATTTTTCGGCATAGTGGTATACCGAACGAACAACTGATTGTCCAGGGTCAAGCAGGGGAAGCTGGCAGAATGGTTAAGACGCTCACCTGCCAATACAGGCCGTGAGGGTGTTGGTTCGAATCCCGCTCTCACCCTTCCTCCCATTTTTGACTGGACAATCAAACTGAGCGTCTAGTCTTTCGGACGAGACGATAAACCGAGGTCCTGTGTTGTTGGCGCACTGAAAAAGAACCCATGGCAACGAAATCTTTGTCTTCTGGCAGAAATTCTGTGGAAGAAATGCACTGGGATAGGTACACAAATTAATAAGAGAGGCAAGGCCTTCAAGACTCACTTGTGGCAAATTAAGTCCCCTAGAATTAATTACAGAGTAACTTCCCTTTTTTACTATCTGCACCAAAACGTTTGCAAAATAAATAAAACTTCCATGCTTAGCAAAAGAAGTTCTTGTTTGAACAAAAAATGATATTAATGACTGCTCTTGTTGTGTCGAATATCAGATCAAAGTGCCAAGTGTAGAGAATACAAAAAATATAAATATAACAGTAAATGCAGTTTGCATATAATTAGGCTTCTTTTTTTTTGGGGGGGGGGGGGGGGGCGGGGGGGGGCCCATCCCAGAGGTGCAATATTGTTTGAAACAGGATGACTGGAAAGAACTGAATTTTTCCTATTTTTATGCCTAATTTGGTGTCAACTGACAAAGTATTTGCTGAGAAAATGTCAATGTTAAAGTTTACCAAGGACACACAGACACACACACACAGACAACCGAACACCGGGTTAAAACATAGACTCACTTTGTTTACACAAGTGAGTCAAAAAGGATGCACTCAAGGCCAGCCTAAGCGCGTTGGGTTATGCTGCTGGTCGCGCATGTGCCCATCAGATGTGGTGTAGCGTATAAGGATTTGTCCGAACACAATGACGCCTCTTTGAGAAACTGAAACTGAAACCGTTCTCTGCCACCAGGTTGAAATGGACATGAAGTGGATTGGCTCTATGGTTTACATGGATATAGTTTAGGTAGTTTTTACTCGTCCAATACTTTTCAAAGCAAATGTAATTATGTGTATTTTTGGTTTGCTTCTGGCTGACCTTGTTGAAAAACAAAAAACAAAAACAAAAAAACAAAAACAAAAAAAACTGCCCCAAATACTTTCCGAAAAGACGAAAAGTAACTGGATAAATAAATAAATCAATGAGTAAATGAAAAAAAAAAATTAAAAGTGAAAGCAAAAACAAAATAAAATAAATCAAGATAAGATAAAAAGAAGAAAAAAAAAGAGAAGACAAAATGTCCAAGTTTTGTGTCTGGATGGGTTTTGGTTTTGTTCCATATAGTTTTGAACCAGAGCTTGCAGAGCCACTGAAACGTCTGCGACACAGATTGATCAAAGTTGTGGGTGCCGATACGGAAACTGCGTGTTTGCCAACTCCGTTGTGCCGGGTACAGCTATTGTTACAGAACCAGTTATCGTTGCAGGATCACTTATTGTTGCAGAATCAGTTATTGTTTGAGGATCGCTTATTGTTGCAGAACCAGTTATTGTTGCAGAATCAGTTATTGTTTGAGGATCACTTATTGTTGCAGAACCAGTTATTGTTGCAGAATCAGTTATTGTTTGAGGATCACTTATTGTTGCAGAACCAGTTATTGTTGCAGAATCAGTTATTGTTTGAGGATCACTTATTGTTGCAGAACCAGTTATTGTTGCTGAATCAGTTATTGTTTGAGGATCACTTATTGTTGCAGAACCAGTTATTGTTGCAGAATCAGTTATTGTTTGAGGATCACTTATTGTTGCAGAACCAGTTATTGTTGCAGAATCAGTTATTGTTTGAGGATCACTTATTGTTGCAGAACCAGTTATTGTTGCTGAATCAGTTATTGTTTGAGGATCACTTATTGTTGCAGAACCAGTTATTGTTGCAGAATCAGTTATTGTTTGAGGATCACTTATTGTTGCAGAACCAGTGATTGTTGCAGAATCAGAATCAGCTGTTGTTGCAGAATCAGCTGTTGTTGCAGAATCAGGATCAGTTATTGTTGCAGGATCAGACATTGTTGCAGAATCAGTTATTGTTGCAGAATCAGTTATTGTTGCAGGATCAGTTATTGTTGCAGAATCAGAATCAGTTATTGTTGCAGAATCAGTTATTGTTGCAGAATCAGAATCAGTTATTGTTGCAGGATCAGTTATTGTTGGAGGATCGGTTATTGTTGCAGGATCAGTTATTGTTGCTGAATCAGTTATTGAGTCAGTTATTTTGCAGGATCAGTTATTGTTGCAGAATCAGTTATTGTTGCAGGATCAGTTATTGTTGCTGAATCAGTTATTCTTGCAGAATCAGTTATTGTTGCTGAATCAGTTATTGAGTCAGTTATTTTGCAGGATCAGTTATTGTTGCAGAATCAGTTATTGTTGCTGAATCAGTTATTGTTGCAGGATCAGACACTGTTGCTGAATCAGTTATTTGATTGTCGCAGTTTTCGGAAACGATGAATGTGATGGACATGCAGTTCGAATCACAGAACATCCCTCGTTTCTCACAGTTGATCTAAACCTCGGAAATCTTGATGATGGCTTAGTACACTGTCGATGTGACGTCATAATTGTGACCTTTCTGTTTCCTTTCTGGAGAGTCAAGCCCAAAATGGCGGCGTCCTGTGTTGCATCAGGCTGATAGTTTAGAATCATCATAGCGCAGATATGTTCAGTTTGATGCATGGTTCTGTAATAAATTACTCATTTGCCAGTTGTTGTTGTTTATGAATGAATACATGTAAAACATGATGCTATTTCACTTCATGTCCCGTTTAAAGTAAAACAAGGAATTAAACCTCATGAAAATCCACAAAGGAGAATGGGCGTTTGCGATGGTATCTACCTTATGCAGTTTCCAACCCACAAATGGGAGGGGGGGGGGGGGGGGGGGTGGAGAGGGGTGGACCTTATGCACAGTTTCTAACCCACAACGGGAAGTGGGTATTTGTGAGGGGCGGGGGGAGGGGGGGGGAGCTATTTTATTTTATGCAAGATTTCTAACCCACCATATTTTATTCTAACCTGCAAAGAGGGGTCCAGGTGGACATTTGTGAGGGGGGCGGAAGGGAGGGGAAGAGAGGGTTGGGGGGGCATTTACTCAATACTATACTGAGCGTTTGTAGTTTACAGTGCTGGGAAGCCTGCCGTCTGTAGTGGGCACAGCTGGAAAGCACTGTTTAGCGAATCGTGGCCATTAGTGTGGTTGTGATGGAGGCTCTTCATAACGTGTATGGACATGTTTCAAAACTGTGATGCTCCACAAGTAGTTTTTTAGTCGTATTCTTCACGATGCTGTAAGTATCACCTGCACTGGTGGTTAGACACCACACTGTATCCACACACACACACATACACACACACACGCTTGTATCTATCTATCTATGTCCATGCATTTAGACTTGACTATTAAACATACTGTTACACAAGACACGCACCTTTTTTCTTTTCCATGTGTCAAACATCTTCTTTGTGTTTGGTCACACTTTATAAATTCGTTGTTGTTTTTTAAAAAAAAATGCGTGTATTTTTCTTCTTCTTTTTTTTTTTTAATCTATCTCAGTGCGTATATCTATCTATTAAGCTATTCATCTGTCTGTTTATTTGTTTATCTTTTTATTCATCTATATATCCATTGTGTCTCATATAAGATGAATCACTTTGCAAAGAGCAGCACACTTTTTGCTGTTTTTTTTTTTCTTTTTCTCTTTTTTTTTCTTTCTTTTTTCTGCGGACTGGTGGGGAGCAGTTGTTGAACTGGAGGCCGCCACGAATGCACTGATTCCTGCTCTGTGCAATGTCCCTGTCGTCCCACTTACGAAACACTCCTTCTGTCTGTTTGAATATTCATGAGGAAGCGAGGCGTGGCTTCAGAGCGTCATGACCCAATAGAATTGCTGTCCTCGTCCGTAGCTGTGACTCTGCACTCACCGATGTCAGCGTTTGTTGATCACAGAATGAATATGCATGATGTATGATGTTTTGAGCATGTTGACTTTTTTTCTTCTTCAATAATATGAATGATGTCTTCATTTTTATTTTAAACTTCGTGATGAGTATTCGAGTGTTGTGCTAGTTCTTGTTGAATGATTTTGATTATCTGGTTGTGATTATTATCATCATGATCCCTTTTTTCCCCCTCAATCATCAGTTGGAGATTTGATTAATTAACAACATGCACAGTTAATTAAATCTCTCCTTGTGTCTCTCCGTCTGTGTGTCTCTGTGTCTGTCTCTATGTATGTTAGTCTCTTTCTGTCTGTCTGTGTGTTGGTCAGTTTGTCTGTCTCAATCGCTCCATCCCCCCACCCCCTCCCCCTCTTTCATATTTTTCTCTTTTTCGTCTTTATGGTTGTCGTCCTGCTACACCAGTTTATCTTTCACCTTCTGTTTGTCTTCTTTGTGTCATTTGTCTTTTCCCCTGTCCACCTTCCTCTTCTTCTCTCGTTGTTTTTGGTCTTCTTTGTATTGTAGCTGTTGTTGTTGTTCTTCTTCTCCTTCATCTACCACTGCTACTGCTACTACTTTCCCTTCTTACCCACCCACCACTCTCCCCCACTCTTCCATTTACACCTTCTATTTCTCCCCCTTCCCTTTCTAAAAAAAAAAAAAGAAAAAGAAAGTGATTTCATTAGTTCTGTCCCACTAAAAGATGTGCACAGACAACGTTGGACTGCCACGCTCCATCAGTATTCGTCATTTTGGTGGTAACCTTTTCTCCTGGAGCTGAATTAATACTTTGGGTTTTTTTTGGTTTTTTTCTGCCCCATCATTTGCACCGTTTCGGTGTCATTACTTCCACGCCGCTCATTCCGAGTCCCCCAAACACAGCCACACCCGGGTTCGTCTGTCGCTGTCCGAGAGCCGGCCGTCCACAGAGAACCACTGATGTTAGGTCGCCCGGAGGCCACACACCAGAGGAGACCCTGCACTGCTGCTGAGTCACTTTGGTAGTGTTCAGTAGTGCCTGTTCTGATTTAACGTACTTAGGACACCCCCTATTAAGCCCGCTACTGACGACAATAGTGGCTTAGTCGCGGAGTCAGACTGAACTATTACGCTTTAAATTAAGCCGGTAACATTTGCTCCTTGTTTTAATCGTCGGATGAACCGTTCCTCTGTAAAGACATAGGCTCGATCGGGTACAGCTCTCAAACGCAAATTTTCCTCTTTTTTACCCCAAACAGCGTATGTTCACAAGACTGTAGCTTAAATGCACGCCGAATATCGTTAAAAAAACAAAAACAAAAAATGCCGAATGCGTGTGTCCCGAAAGCGCGAATGTCTGATCGTAGCAGGCGCAATGGTTGAAAAAAAGAAGAAAAAAAAGAAGTAAATATCTAGTACATGCATGTTTGCTGTATAGGTAACTAGTTTGTTATATTTTCTGTGTTTGAATGAATGGTTCAGTAGCGCACTGATTTGTATAACATGTTATTTCTGTTTCGTCTTAGCTTAAACGCCCCACCCCCCACTTCCCCCCCTTTACCCCCCACCTCCCCCACCCGGGACCAAAGCTTGAACAAAACTGTGTTTGCAACACCTGTTCTGCTGACCATTGTCCAACTGACCACCTCATTCAGGCTGGTCAGAGGAACTGATGGGCAGCCCCACAAAGGTATCAAGAAACTCTCTCATTCCCTGAATCTGTGTTTGTGCACAGTTGTTCAATGATACGAGTTCTAAGTGATTTCTGAACCGAATTACGTCGGACTGGCCGCAAATGAAAGAGCTTAATTAACACAACCTTTCTAATGAATATGAAATGGAAGTGTTGATTATGAAAGGGTAATTTGTGAGCTCAGTTTAAGTCAGTCCTAATCATGGTCCATCAACAAGTCCATGGTTGAAAATTGCTGATTGTGTGAAGTCTGTAACACAGATTTTATTCGAGAGGGAATCGCAGCGATTCAAAAATGATAACAGTGTTCCGATGAAAGAGATGATTATTTATTTAATCAGTGGATGTTACAAACGCTGGTTTCCAAGCCGGCAGAAAAACCAGTCGCGTGAAGTGATTGTCGTTGTGTCGACAATAAAACTCTGCTTTGTATCAATTAAATGCCCTTCACAACACATACAAAATTCAAGAATGTATCACTATCAGTATAACTTACGTGACGAAGTAATAATGACGTAATCCTCAACGTCATTTGAAACATAGCCAGCACAGGATGAAAATTAAATCTGGATATTTTAATTGGGCACAAGAAGTTTGCTCGTGCAGTGAATGGTACATAGATTTAGTTTTATAGCTGGGATCATTTATCTTATATCTGCTTCAGTTGGAACGTTTGAAAACGCTTAAAGTGTTGCACCATGTATTAATGCGTTGTGTGCTTGTGACAATCTGTCGAGTGGGATGGACTGAAATTAAATGTACTGTCACCAAAACTGGTGTAGACATTTTATTTCACATTCGAAATTGTTCAAATGGGAGGAGAGGAGAGGGGTGGGATTGAACGATGAGTTGGGAGAAAACCTGGTAAAAGGATAGTGGAATCGAAATATTTGAAATAGATATTTAAGTACAATTGATGAACAATTACTTACCTGAGAAACAAGTGATGATGAATGCAAAAACGCCATAAACATCAACGTTCCAAGTGACTTGTGACGACACTTTCGTGCAGGTAAGGCTTCATCATCAAATCACAGTCAAAATGTTACATTGCTGAGGCATATGCACTTGATACTAGGGCAATATTTAGTCCGTAATGAAGTAGATAATAGGGAGATAATGCACACGTTTTCGTCGGTAACATTTCGTAGCTTGCTGAGCAGGAGCGACAAAAAAAACGCCATTTGACGTCATAGGCAGCCCACCACCACAACCAGCTATTCTGGGTGTGCATTTCTTCCAACACCTTTTCCACAGAGTCGATCACATCATTTTATTAGCACAGACTGAACCAAACAAGAATTGTGTCGTCAAAAAGGTCTGTAGAACTCAAGACATATACAGCATTTTAAAAGAAAGCAAAAGAAAACAAATGACAAGAGCTGATCACGCAATCCTTGGAACCTTTGCCTGGAAACGGAATAAATATAATAGATCTCTAGGTCCCGTCGACAGTTGTCCAGAACAATTTCCCCTTCCTCTATTTTACAAAGACATGAAAAAGTATGCGTGCTATGGATAAAATGATGCTTCAAACTGATATTCGGTGTGTCAAGTCTTTCTACAAAGTCGAAGCCAGATGAGGCTCTGTGTTGAATCTTGAATAGATCTCAGTTCAAATTCTTGAATGGCAGAGATTTGACAAGAATTACGCTCAAAGTAAACATAAACAATTAAAGCAAATAACTGGTGTAATTATAAAACGAAAAATAACTT
>NC_134887.1:2912002-2914502 GCF_041734735.1 Babylonia areolata
CCCCCCCCCCCTCTCCTCGCTTCCCCCCTCCCCATCCCACCTTTCTTCTTCTCTCCTGCTCCTCCTCCTCCTTCTTATTCTTCTCCTCCTCCTCTTCCCCCTCCTCGTCCTGCTCCTCCTCCTCCTTCTTCTTCTCTTCCTCCTCCTTCAACTCCTCCTCCTTTTCCTCCTCCTCCTGCTCCTCCTCCTCCTTCTCCATCTTCTGAATCTTGGTACATTTGCTTAGAGAACAGAAATACAGCGTGCACAAGAGCTGAACTGTTTGACCGGTGATTTCAAGTCCTTGTGCTTGTCGGGACCTTGGCTTGTGGAACGGCTCGTGTGCTGATGGGGTCCTTTGATGATTGGTGAGGCCTTGTTCCTTTGGGTCAGTGTACATCGTTTTGGCTAATGTGTATGTTTTCTGAGGATTCTCACTAACTGCTTTTTTTTCCGAGGCCAAAGTAAAAATGCTGTATTCGAAGCTTCATGTGTGTGTGTGTGTGTGTGTGTGTGTGTGTGTGTGTGTGTGTGTGTGTGCGCGCGTGCGCGCGCGCGTGTGTGTGTGTGTGTGTGTGTGTGTGTGTGTGTGTGTGTGTTTACGTGCGTGTACGTGCGTGTGTTTGTGTGTGTGTGTGTGTGTGTGTGTGAATGAATGATGTACCAGCATATCGAAATATGCGCAATCTGAAGATACTGTTCCATGCCATCATCGAGCAACCACTGCAGTGGCAACAGTTTCAGTTCGGTTCAGTTCCTCAAGGAGGGATCATAGCGTTCGGACAAATCCATATACGCTACACCACATATCCGAAAGAGATATGCTTGGACAGCAGCATAACCCAACGCGCTGAGTCAGCCCCTCAATAACAGCCCTCAATAACAGCCCTCTTCAGAACCCAACGCGCTGAGTCAGCCCCTCAATAACAGCCCTCTTCAGAACCCAACACGCTGAGTCAGCCCCTCAATAACGGCCCTTTTCAGAACCCAATGCTGAGTCTGTCCCTCAATAACGACCCTTTTCAGAACCCAGCGTGCTGAGTCAGCCCCTCAATAACAGCCCTCAATAACAGCCCTCTTCAGAACCCAGTACGCCGAGTCAGCCCCTCAGTAACAGCCCTCTTCAGAACCCAACGCGCTGAGTCAGCCCCTCAATAACAGCCCTCTTCAGAACCCAGCACGCTGAGTCAGCCCCTCAATAACAGCCCTCTTCAGAACCCAACACGCTGAGTCAGCCCCTCAATAACAGCCCTCAATAACAGCCCTCTTCAGAACCCAACGCGCTGAGTCAGCCCCTCAATAACAGCCCTCAATAACAGCCCTCTTCAGAACCCAACACGCTGAGTCAGCCCCTCAATAACAGCCCTCTTCAGAACCCAACGCGCTGAGTCAGGCCCTCAATAACAGCCCTCTTCAGAACCCAACACGCTGAGTCAGGCCCTCAATAACAGCCCTCAATAACAGCCCTCTTTAGAACCCAGCATGCTGAGTCAGTCCCTCAATAACAGCCCTCTTTAGAACCCAGCATGCTGAGTCAGTCCCTCAATAACAGCCCTCAATAACAGCTCACGATAACAGCCCTCTTCAGAACCCGGGAAGAAAGAAAGAAAGAAAAACAAAGATACAAAAAAGGGAAGGAAGAAGATTAAAAGAGAAATCAAATGAAAGTTATGCAAACAAAGAACAAAAGAGCAAAGCAGCGAATTTAAAGAAAGAAAGAATGAGTGAACAAAAGAACGAATCAACCAGAGAGGGAGAGAAAAAGGGGGAGACTCACTCACACACACACACACACACACAGAGAGAGAGAGAGAGAGGGAGAACGAAAAACACAAGCGGACATACAGACTACAAACAAGCGCCAGCAATATTGAAGAAATCAATGCATACACCCCAACCCCAGACACCCGAACAACCACTACCACCCCCACCCTCAATCCCGAAACTGTCAAACGTCCATTGGGAACAGGTGTCAGTGTCTAGACTCGGGACAGGCTACAACCGCCTGAACCACCGCTTGTACACGGAATTCCGCATTGGTCACTCAGCACGGTGCCCCTATGGGACTGGCAGCCAGACAACACATCACCTGCTGCAGTCCTGCCCCTTCCAGGAGGTGCTCAGGAAGAGGTACTGGCCCCACCCAACTCCAGTGACCAGGAAGCTCTACAGCTGTGTGGAGGACCTGCAGTGTACAGCTGTGTGGAGGACCTGCAGTGTACAGCTGTGTGGAGGACCTGCAGTGTGCAGCTGTGTGGAGGACCTGCACCGAACAGCTGTGTGGAGGACCTGCAGTGTACAGTGTGCAGCTGTGTGGAGGACCTGCAGTGTACAGCTGTGTGGAGGACCTGCAGTGTACAGCTGTGTGGAGGACCTGCAGTGTGCAGCTGTGTGGAGGACCTGCAGTGTACAGCTGTGTGGAGGACCTGCAGTGTACAGCTATGTGGAGGACATGCAGTGTGCAGCTGCCTTCATCGTGGAGACTGGGGTGTCCTTCTGACGAACAAGATGAAGAAGAAAC
>NC_134887.1:2917002-2932002 GCF_041734735.1 Babylonia areolata
CGCACACACACACAGAGTTGTGGGGGGAAAAAGAAGGGTGGGCAGGAAGGCTGCCAACAAAGACCTATGCTTCATCTCACCCAAAGGCCAGTTTCAGCTGGCGAGTTTTCAAATTTGTAGATAAATGTATATATTTTTTTTTCTTCTGTCTGCAAGTGTATTTGCTTTCCTATCGAAGTGGAATTTTTCTTCAGAATTTTGCCAGGGACAACACTTTCATTGCCGTGGGTTCTTTCACGTGTGCTAAGTGTGCCAGCTACGCACATGGCAACGGTTTATCGTCTCATCCGCGTGTCAGACTACCACTCAAGGCCTAGCAGACGGGAAGAAAATACTGTATGGGATTCGAACCCCCCACCCCACACTCAGAGTCTCTTGCTTTCTAGGTAGACGCATTACCACAAGACCAACACTGCACCATATCGAAGCAGTATGCTTCCCATGCAACCATAGCGTTATATTCTTCATTGTAATCTCTCTCTCTCTCGCTCTCCTACTCTCTCTCTCACCTACTCTCTCTCTCTCTCTACACACACACACACACACACACACACACACATATGTATATGTATATATATATATATATATAATATTAAACAATGGCATGTCTCCTTCTCATTTTTCTGTGTGTCTGCATTTCTACTCTCCATCTCGCCATCTCCGGTCATCATATGTGATTACAGTCTCGTAAACTTCTCTCCCGCGTTGTAATAATGTGGTGGTGTTGGAAGCAGAACTTGCAATGGGCTCAGACTCAGGGCAAGATCAAAGGCAGACATCTCATCCCCAGTAAGAACAACCATCAGATTCCCATCGTTGCCTGGTTACCCTACCCCCCCATGCCCCCCTCCCTCACACCAAGGAAACAGGCCTATAGGAATTGACCACATTCTCACAGGCTCAGGGGGCATTAGTCTTGACGGGCAGTGGCGGCGCTCGTCTGGATTGCATCGCGTCTTTGCTGCAGGAAAGGGCAAGCCGTGCCACCGTTCTCTTCTTGTCTCTTTTAGTTTTTGTGTGATTGGAGAAATGGGCAAGCCATGCCACCGTTCTCTTCTTGTCTCTTTGGTTTCAGAGGGAAAGGGCAAGCCATGTCACTGTTCTCTTCTTGTCTCTTTGGTTTCAGAGGGAAAGGGCAAGCCATGTCACTGTTCTCTTCTTGTCTCTTTGGTTACAGCATGATTACAGGAAAGGGCAAGCCATGCCACAGTTCTCTTCTTGTCTCTTTGGTTTCAGCATGATTACAGGAAAGGGCAAGCCATGCCACAGTTCTCTTCTTGTCTCTTTGGTTTCAGAGGGAGTGGGAAAGGGCAAGCCATGTCATTGTTCTTTTCTAATCTCTTTGGTTTCAGAGTGATGGGAGGAAAGGGCAAGCCATGCCACAGTTCTCTTCTTGTCTGGTTTTTGTGGGAAAGGGCAAGCCATGTCACTGTTCTCTTCTTGTCTCTTTGGTTTTAGTGAGAAAGGGCAAGCCATGCCACTGTTCTTTTCTTGTCTCTTTTGTTTCAGTGGGAAAGGACAAGCCATGTCACAGTTCTCTTCTTGTCTCTTTTGTTTCAGAGGGAAAGGGCAAGCCATGTCACTGTTCTCTTTTTGTCTCTTTTGTTTCAGAGGGAAAGGGCAAGCCATGTCACAGTTCTCTTTTTGTCTTTTTGGTTTCAGCATGATGACAGGAAAGGGCAAGCCATGTCACAGTTCTCTTTTTGTCTCTTTGGTTTCAGCATGATGACGGGAAAGGGCAAGCCATGTCACAGTTCTCTTTTTGTCTCTTTGGTTTCAGCATGATGACGGGAAAGGGCAAGCCATGTCACAGTTCTCTTTTTGTCTCTTTGGTTTCAGCATGATGACGGGAAAGGGCAAGCCATGTCACAGTTCTCTTTTTGTCTCTTTGGTTTCAGCATGATGACGGGAAAGGGCAAGCCATGTCACTGTTCTCTTTTTGTCTCTTTGGTTTCAGCATGATGACGGGAAAGGGCAAGCCATGTCACAGTTCTCTTTTTGTCTCTTTGGTTTCAGCATGATGACGGGAAAGGGCAAGCCATGTCACAGTTCTCTTTTTGTCTCTTTGGTTTCAGCATGAATGCGGGAAAGGGCATGCCATGTCACTGTTCTCTTTTTGTCTCTTTGGTTTCAGCATGATGACGGGAAAGGGCAAGCCATGTCACAGTTCTCTTCTTGTCTCTTTGGTTTTAGTGAGAAAGGGCAAGCCATGTCACAGTTCTCTTCTTGTCTCTTTTGTTTCAGAGGGAAAGGGCAAGCCATGTCACTGTTCTCTTTTTGTCTCTTTGGTTTCAGTGGGAAAGGGCAAGCCATGTCACAGTTCTTTTCTTGTCTCTTTGGTTTCAGCATGATGACGGGAAAGGGCAAGCCATGTAACGATTCTCTCTTGTTGCCTCTGGTTTTTACGTGATTGCAAGCAGGGCAAACCATGACATGTTCTGTCTTTTTTGCCTGTGGTTTTTGCCTGACTTCAGGATGGTAGTGTTATGGTGCTTTTATCATATCCAGTGTGTATATGATTTCAAAACACCCGCTCTGTCTATCTTTCAGTCTCTATCTTTCTTACTCTCCCTCCTCTCTGTATGTCCGTCTGTCTGTCTATCTGTGTCTCTTTGTCTCCGTCTCTGTCCCATTGTCTCTGTCTCTATCTGTCTGTCTCTCCCTATATTTGAGACTGGTGAGCCTTCTATTTCTGTAATATCCTTTTTGTTTTAATCGAAAACATGCGATCAGTTTTGCACGAGCATTATCTCTGACAGGGTCAAACCCCTGTTTCAGTTTATTGACATGGTTCCAGAAAGTTTTCTCCAGTGGAGAATAATCTCCTTGTAATAAAAACGGAATACGAATTTCTATGGCATTGTGAATATTCATTGCCTTTTCTTTTTCGCAAAGTGATCCTCCCACATATTTCCCACAATCCCGTATCTATTAATGTTTGTACCACAAATGGTCAATAACAAATTAAATGACGAATTTCTGTTACGAGTTGTTTTCAAATTAAGAGCGCATGCGCATGTGTATGAGTGTGTGTGTGTGTGTGTGTGTGTGTGTGTGTGTGTGTGTGTGTGTGTGTGTGTGTGTGTGTGTGTGTGTGTGTGCTATCACATGTGTGCCTGCTGATTTCAGGAAAGTGCTCGTTGAAATAAACTATGGGATCGATGGCAGATTATACGACGTGGCTGTGCGGTCATTTGTCACTGATTTGATATTCCGCAAAATGCCACATGGCTCTTGTGTCCATGGAAACCACTTTCAAACCAAACAGTGCTGTCTTACTTTGGTGAAGTCTGTTGAGAGAGAGAGAGAGAGACAGAGAGAGAGACAGAGAGAGAGAGGGGGGGGGAACGGTGGAATGTTTAGTCTGGCTCCGAACGCTCTGTCTCTGGCATTATCTTCTCTCTCTCTCTGTCTCTCTCTCTCTGTCTCTCTCTCTCTTTCTGTCTGTCTCTGTCTTTGTCTCTCTCTCTCTCCCTCCCCCCCCCCCTCTCTCTCTCTCTCTCTCTCTCTCTTCTACACAATAACATTTTTCGTTTGCTTTCTGACAATGTGTGAATAGGGAAAAGAGCTCAGAAGTATTAGTGTATATTAGCCCGTGTGTGTATGCGTGAGTAAGCTGGTGCGTATGCGCGTGCGCACAAGCGCGTGTGTGTGCGTGTGTGTGTGTGTTTGTGTGTTTGTGTGTGAGTGAGGGGATGATGTAAAGAAGATTTCAGCTTATCCAGTCTACCCTCAATAAAACATTTGTTCATTGTTCATTGTTCATTGTTCTCTCTGTTTATCTCTTTATCTCTTTCTCTCTGTTTGTCTCGAAGAGAGAGAGAGAGGGGAGAGAGAGAGAGGGACAGAGAGAGAGAGAGAGAGAGAGAGACAGACAGACAGACAGACAGACAAACAGAGACAGACAAAGAGAGAGAGAGAGAGAGAGAGAGAGAGAGAGAGAGAGAGAGAAACGTTTGGGGAATCGATGTTGAAACAACTGGAAACGTCATTTAAGTGGTTTCTGTATTCCAGGAATAACGTGCTGTGGACGGTGAAGAAGCTGGCTTTTTTAAATCCGGCATTAGATATGTATGTATGTATATGGTATGGTTGTTAATGTTGTTGTGTTCACCGTAACACACTGTCTGATGAATAAGTTTAGTATGAATAATAAAAACTGAAAAGAAAAGAAAAATGTAGAGAAGAGGAAGAAGAAGAAGAAAACAACAACAGCAACAACAAAATCAAAAGTAACGACAACAATAACAACAATACCAACAATATCAACACATTAATAACAACAACAGCAGCAGCAACAACAACACCAGTACATGTATATGATGCGCATTCTTGAAAAAAAAATTAGAAAAAAAGTCGATTCAAGGAACAGAGTATGGAATGGACTATAATAATTCAAGAGACCGACAGAATTGGATTTTTGATTTATTTCAAAGAATCAAAAGTTGGAAATAATTCAGTTCGATCAATTACCTATCCGGACATTTATCTTCTGTACAGATGTTCGTTCAAAACTACTGACAATGATGTTTGTTGTGTACGGTTGATGAAAATATTCTTCAGGATTCCCAGTGTGTAATTATGTAATACGGGTAGTCTCTGAATCTGTTTTATATTATTGTGCGCTAAATCATTCTTTTTCTTCTTCTTTCTTTTGTGAGTTATTGCGTGCGCGCGCGCGCGCGCGCGCGTGTGTGTGTGTGTGTTTGATGTTTATTGTAAAGCGCTTTGAGCTCTCTTTAACCCTTTCAACGCCAGTCAATTTAGAGTACAAAATTCCCTTGTGGTACAAACACAGAAAAGACAGTGGCTAAGAATAGCTGGGGATTCCCCCCTGCGATGTATAGAAAATATGGCCTATCCTACCACCGAACATTAAGAGCAGTAGGTTCATGGATAACAGAACAATGAATAGTGACATGGATCCTCTACCACGCCGGTGCATAAATGCGAGCTTGGCGGTGAAAGGGTTAAGGGAAGAAAGGGCTCAACAAATGTCCATTATTACTATGATTATTATGATTATTATTATGATTATTATTATTATAAATAAACTCGTCTGCTGAAACCCAGAGGCTTTCAAATATCAAGGGCAGGTAAACAAACGGCGCTAGGGGTGGCAGGCAAGAGTGCTCGTTCTTTTCTTTGGAGTTTCCTGCCCTTGCGCCCATTGGCTGCACTGTGTCGGTCTCTGCCTTGTGTGTGTGTTTTTGGCGGTTTTCCCTTTCTGATCCGGCCTTTTGTTGCATCTGTGTGTGCGCTTTATTTCCAGGATTCTAAAGAACAGTTTTGATTATTTTCATTTGCTTTTGGAACTCTTTGATTTTTGATTTTCTTCACATTTGGATTTTGTTTGCAAGCTAACACAAATGAACGCTCCTCACCTGACCCTCGTAATTGTATCAGCGACCATCTTGCCCTGTCTACTTGATTCTCTGCCTTTTGGCACGTTTTTCACGTGCCCAGCCCGTTTTTACCGTCCGACCTCTGCTCCTGCATTGCAACTGTCACCATGGTGAACGTCACGTACACCAGAGCGTTGCTGTCAAATAAATCATGGTATAAACAATTCCGACTACACGATGCAGCTCATCATCAGCCTGGGCATCGGCAGAGCAAAGACAGAGAGGAACCAGAGCGGGCAGACTTCGCCGTTTGTGGAGCTCTGTCCCCTGCACTGATCGTCCTGTCTCCGATGTTAGACCTGCTGTTGCTGTGGCTGTCACTGACAGCCTCAACATTTATGTCAGTTAACTCCTTTACTTCCCGTGACAATGCCTTCTCTGACATCTTCGACACCTTGATTCATCCAAACATAACTAAACCCAAATTCATACAGAATAATTCTCACATTTGACGCCTTTTTTCACTTACCTTTATTATCTAATTCTAACAACATTTTGTAGGCCTTATGTGGGAGCCTTTGTGTATCCATTTGAGTTAATTTTAATCAGTACCTGAGTCGATTTTAACCAATGCATTTCACTTAAAAAATCAATGGTATAGGGTATCTAGATGTTTCACAATACACTGACTCGTTAGGTGTTTGTGGCAATACTCCAAGAAATTTCTTAATTGAGAGCAAGAAGATAGACAACAGAAAGTGACAAGGCCATGCTTTTCAAGCCCGTTGCAAAGCAGGAGAAATAAACATCCACAACAAAAACACTCGGATGGTATTGCTAGTGTGCTCTCGTTTCTACCATAGAGAGAGACAGAGACAGTGAACAGTCTGATGGCATTGTGCTCTTGTTTCTACCACAGAGAGACAGAGACAGAGAAAGACAGAGAGACAAAGACAGGGAGACAGAGACACAGAGAGAAAAAGAGACAGAGACAAAGAGAGAGAGAGAGACGGAAACAGAGTCAGAGAGAGACAGAGAACAGTGAGACAGCGACATAGAGAGAGACAGACAGACAGAGAGAGAGACGGAGAGACAGAACAGTCTAATCGCATTGCGCTCTTGTTTTTACCCCAGAGAGAGAGGGGGGGGGGGGGGGAAGAAAGAAAGAGAGAGAGGGAGAGAGGGATGTATGGATGCGTGGATGTCTCATTTCATAAAATGAACGCTCGAGAGAAAAAAAAAATCATAGACAAAACATACTTTGTCCAGTGATATACACATACATATACGATAGAGCGAAATAGAGAGAGAGAGAAGAGACAGACAGGGGGAGACAGAAACAGACAGAGACAGAGATAAAGACAGGGAGGCAGAAAGAGACAGAGATAGAGAGCAAGACACACAGACAGTGGCAGACAGACACACAGGCAGACAGAGAGAGAGAGAGTCAGACAATGGCAGACAGACAGAGACAGACACAGAGAGATACAGACAGACAGACAGACAGAGACAGAGAGAGAGGCAGAGAGAGCAACAGAGACAGGGACACAGAGAGAGAGCGAGACAGACAGACAGGCAGGCAGACAGACAGACAGACACAGACAGAGAAACGGATATAGACACAGAGAGAGTGAGAGACAGGGACAGAGAGACAGAGACAGGGGTACAGAAAGAGAGAGAGAGAGAGAAGGCGGCAGCATCAGCCAGCTGACAGCCGTCCTGACGGAGAAAGGATTATTGCTGGCAGCAGCGGTATTGGCCAGCAATCGCCTGACCCAGGAAGGAGGGCGCGGCAATCGACCCAAGTGTTTTCTTTCCAGATCACGAAATGCAGTCCTAGGTGGTGGTGGTGGTGGTGGTGGTGGTTGTTGTTTTGTCTCTCCAGATCGTGTTATTATTATGTGCCTTTGAAGAATGTGTTTGCATAACTCCTCTGTCTCTGTTTCTGTCTCGCTCTGTGTCTCTGTCTCTCTGTTTTGTTTGTTTGCTTGTTTGTTTGTTGTTGATGTTGTTGTTTTTACTATGTCTGTCTGTGTTTCTGTTTCAGTCTCTGTCTCTGTCTGTCTGTATGTCTGTCTGTCTCTCTGTCTCTGTCTCTTTGTGTGTGTGTGTGTGTGTGTGTGCGCGCGCGCGCGCGCTCGCGCTTGTGTGGGTGTGTCTGTGTGTCTGCATGTGTGTGTCTGTGTCTCTGTGTTTTATTGCGGTCACAAAAAAAAAAAAAAAAAATCTGGTTTCCATGACGAAGTGTAGATCAAACCATGCCCATGGCCAAGCTGGAGACATAAAGCTATAATTTCACTGACTTGTACATCAGAATTTGTTTTCAAATTTTGAAGTTGATAAAATGCTACCAGGGTTTCTGCCCCCTGTCAAAAAATGTCCTCAGGATTAGCCATTTTCAGATAACGCAGCTCAAAGATATTTCTCGAACTTTTTCTTCTTCGGCGTTCTCCCCCTCCTCTCTCTCTCTCTCCCCCATCTCTCTCTCTCTCCACATATATCTTTCTTCCAGTCTGTTTCTCTTCCTCTCTCCACCCTCTCTCTCCACCCCTCTCTCTCTCTCCCCCCCCTCTCTCTCTCCAACCCCACTCTCTCTCTCCCTCGCCCTCTCTCTCCCTCTCTCTCTCCACCCCCTCTCTCTCTATTTCTTTTTGTCTCTCTTCGTCTCTCTCTCTCTCTTTGTATCTCCTCTCTCTCTCTCCCCCCCTCCCTCTCTCTCCACATATATCTTTCTTCCTGTCTCCTTTCTCTCCTTCTCTTGCTCACTCTCTTGCTCTCTTTCTCTGTTTTTTTTCTTTTGTGTGTTCGTTTTTCTTCCGGATCAGGATCAGGATATGTACGTCGCAGAGACCAATAATTATGACCATCGCCGCCACGGAACTTGGGGGAGCGCATGCAAACAAACATCATCATCATCATGGCCTGGCTTCGCTGACGAAGATCTAGGAAGGGCGTTGTCCACGTCTGATGCAGGCACGCTCATGGCTGACAAGGCCAATGCGGGAAAAGCAGAGTCGGCCGCAGCGGTTGCAAGGGAAAGTCTGGTCTGGGTTCGCGGCTGCAGCGTCGTGGTTCTTCCACTTGGGGGAGCGCATGCAAACAAACACAAACAAACAAACAAACAAAAAGCGAAACAAACACCACCACTACTACTGCTACTGTTGTTGATGGGAAACAGTAGCTTGTGGGGGTCTTTTGATGGCCGCCTGGAATGCTGCAGGTCGTCCCTGCGCTCACAACTCCTTCCTCCAGCTGATTCCATTCCGCTGTTGTTTTCACAGTGGAGTGATGGCCTAGAGGTAACGCGTCCGCCTAGGAAGCGAGAGAATCTGAGCGCGCTGGTTCGAATCACAGCTCAGCCGCCGATATTTTCTCCCCCTCCACTAGACCTTGAGTGGTGGTCTGGACGCTAGTCATTCGGATGAGACGATAAACCGAGGTCCCGTGTGTAGCACGCACTTAGCGCACGTAAAAGAACCCACGGCAACAAAAGGGTTGTTCCTGGTAAAATTCTGTAGAAAAATCCACGTCAATAGGAAAAACAAATAAAACTGCACGCAGGAAAAATACAAAAAAAATGGGTGGCGCTGTAGTATAGCGACGCGCTCTCCCTGGGGAGAGCAGCCCGAATTTCACACAGAGAAATCTGTTGTGATAAAAAGAAATACAAAATACAAATACAAAATACAAGCAATCAGTTCTTGAGCTGGTCTGTCCTGCAGAATGGAATGACATAGCCCTTACTGTTGTTGAAAGTTCTTCTTTCTGCTATATTGTCTATATTACGGTCTTTATAAGGTGTAGGCTTGGATCTTCTGCTGGTCTTGCTTGCAGATGTCAAGAACTTTCCTGGGGGTAAGGCCGGTATTTGATTGTCAATATAAAAAAAAGAAAAGGAAAAACAAATCTTTCGTTCGTTCGTTCTCTCTCTCTCTTTGTTGCTCCTCTCTGTCTGTCTGTCTTTCTTATTCTCTCTTTCTGTCTGTTTCTGTCTGTTTGTCTCGCTTTCTGTCTCTGTCTGTCTGTCTCTGTCTGTCTGTCTGTCTGTCACCACTCAAGGTCTAGTGGAGGGGGAGAAAATATCGGCGGCTGAGCTGTGATTCGAACCAGCGCGCTCAGATTCTCTCGCTCCTATAATAGCAGAATCCCTCACATACATATATAATTTAAGTATTACAAAAAATAAGATTCCCAAAACGCTCAAAACTGCTAAAGTTATTCCTATATATAAGAATGGTGATCGATCTGAACCATCAAACTACAGACCAATTTCTATTTTGCCAATATTATCAAAACCCCTGGAAAATCATATAAATAAACATATTCTTAAGCATTTTAATAATTTTGACTTGTTCCATCCAAACCAGTCTGGATTTAGAGCTAATCACTCATGTCATTCTGCACTAACAAATTTAGTAGATCAATGGCTTACTAACATTAATAATAACGAAATTACTGGAGCCCTTGTTGTCGACTTTATGAAGGCTTTTGATGTGATTGATCATTCTCTCCTCCTGAAAAAACTAAAGATTTATGGTTTGTCTTTGAATACATTAGAACTTATCTCATCTTTTCTCTCTGAAAGAAAACAACTTGTGTCCACAAATGGTTCAAAATCAATGTTATTACCAATTAACTATGGTGTACCTCAAGGTTCTGTTTTGGGACCTATCTTATTTTCTGCATATATTAACGACCTACCCTTATCTATCAAGACACCATGTGAAATGTTTGCTGATGACACCACCATTCATACTAGTCATACTAACCTATGTATCGTATCTCTTTCTCTTCAGGAAAGTATTGACCAATTGATTGAATGGTCCGAACTAAACCACATGTGTCTCCATCCTAAAAAAACAAAATTCCTAATAATCACAACAAGACAAAAACGTCAAAATATATCCATAAACTGTTCGCCTATTTTCATCAAAGGTGACAAGATTGAAGAAGTTGACCACCATAAAATCCTTGGCATCACTATCGATAATAATTTGTCATGGTCACATCATATTTCTCTGTTATGCAAACAGGTATCAAAAAATATCTATCAACTGTCTAGAATCAAACACTTTTTGGATCTTCACTGCCGAAAACTATTTGTCAGTACTTATATAGAATCACACATTAACTATGCTTCGACAGTGTGGGATTCGGCGAGTGACAGTATTATAAAACCTTTATTGAGTCTGCATAGAAGAGCTGTAAAATTGATTCTTTTAAAATCTTCATCATTGACTGTATCTGATTATAAAGCTCTCGATATCCTCCCACTGAAAACAAAACTTCTATTTAACAAAGGTCTATTTATGTTCAAAATCATGTCTGGATTTGCTCCCCCCTCGCTGAAGAATAAATTTGTAATCAACACTCATCGTCATCTTCATAAAGTTATGGTACCACTTCCAAGGATCGATCTTTTTAAATCTAGTCTGTCTTATTCAGGGGGCTGTTTATGGAATGAATTATTATCCTGCCTCAATGTAAACACTGTAAAAAGCATCCCTAACTTTAAAAACATATATCGTGCACATTTATTGAAAAACATGTGATTATGTGACACATATCAATTATAAACAAAAAATCATGTATAGATTGTCAATATATATACGCCTCTCTCCTCCCCTGTCAGTCTCTATGTCTCTCCACTGTCACTGTCACTATATCTGTCTGTTGTCAGCCTCCCCTGCCTTCTTTACTCTTCCTCTTGTCCATTCTTCCTTCCGCTCTCCACCACGCCCCTACCCTATTGTCCTCGTTGTTATTCATCTATCGCGATATTGTATTGTACATACGTTCTATGTTATGTTGCACATGCTTATGCAATTTTGACGTTGATGTTGTGAATTGACTCTCGCTTTTTTTTTTTTTTTTTTTTTTTTTTTTTTACTTTGTTGCTTTTTTTCCAATTATTATTCATGCCCAGAGGGCTGGATGTAAAAAAGTACTTTGTACTTACTCCTTTACCCTCGTAAAATAAAATTTCGTTCGTTCGTTCTCTCTCTCTCTCTCTCTCTCTCTCTCTCTCTCTCTCTCTCTGTGTGTGATCTCTTTAGAAAGTTAACATGAGAAGATCACGAGGTGATAATCACGTTAGCAAAATTTGATATCAGAAGCCATGAAGATTAAGCAAGAAGCACAACAAGCATGAGTAGTCACGTGGTCAGACAGGTATGACAAGTTTCTTCTGTAGCCAGTGTTGGAATATGTTGCATGGTGCAATGATTGATGAATGAAAGGAGGTATTATGTGTTGAGTGGCCTGTTGGTTATGATGATTTGTATTTGTATTTATATTTCTTTTTATCACAACAGATTTCTCTGTGTGAAATTCGGGCTGCTCTCCCCAGGGAGAGCGCGTCGCTACACTACAGCGCCACCCATTTTTTTTGTATTTTTCCTGCGTGCAGTTTTATTTGTTTTTCCTATTGACGTGGATTTTTCTACAGAATTTTGCCAGGAACAACCCTTTTGTTGCCGTGGGTTCTTTTACGTGCGCTAAGTGCATGCTGCACACGGGACCTCGGTTTATCGTCTCATCCGAATGACTAGCGTCCAGACCACCACTCAAGGTCTAGTGGAGGGGGAGAAAATATCGACGGCCGAGCCGTGATTCGAACCAGCGCGCTCAGATTCTCTCGCTTCCTAGGCGGACGCGTTACCTCTAGACCATCACTCCACATAAGAAGGAACTTTGTTTTGTTTTATTATTTGTTTTCGCCATTTCATTCGTGTATTATAATGGTTTGTTGTATGTTGATGCATTCACCCATGTCATAAGGACCTCATGGCCAGTAACAAAGTGTCAAAGCGTCTCTCTCTCTCTCTCTCTCTCTCTGTCTCTGTCTGTCTGTCTGTCTGTCTGTCTCTCTCTCTCTCTCTCTCTCTCTCTCTCTCTCTCTCTGTGTGTGTGTGTGTGTGTGTGTGTGTGTGTGTGTAGCCGCCGCAACATGTGCATTGTGCTGTATTGTATTGCTATGCCCACACAACCGAAATGATGCATCAAATGATCATCAAAACGAACACTATTCTGTGAACAGTATGTCTCTGATCAATAAACCATCTGAGTCTCTTTCTAAAACACACACACGCGAGCGCGCGCGCGCGCAGACAAAAAAATACAACCCCCCCAAAAAAGTACTGTCGGAGACCGGAAATGAAAACGTGCTGGCGAAATCACTTCCTTCCGGTACGGTAGTGGTAGTCTTGGTCAACGTATCCCTCTCCTCCGCACTGGAAAAGAAAAAAGAGAGAGAAAGGGTGGGGAGGGGGTGGGTGGGTGGGGTGGGGGGGAGAAAAAGAAAGAAAGAAATGAAGAAAAAAACCCACAAAAAAACCCCACCACCAAACGGCTACAGCTGGGAAAATAAAACATTTCTAAAGAGACAGGGGGAGGGAGAGTGACGGAGTTAGCGAGTGAGTGGGTGAGTGAGAGACTTAGAGTGAGCCACGCACACTCATATACATATACACGTGCACGCGCACGCACACACACACACACACACACAGAAGTAGGGACAGAGAGAGAGAGAAAGGGGGTGTGGAGACAGACACAGGCAGACAGACAGGCACACACACACAGCCACAGACACTGACACAGACAGACAGGCACACAGACAGACAGACTCACACACACACACCCACACACACACACACACACACACACACACACACACACACACGTAGGCACAGAGAGAGGCAGAGAGACGGACACACACACACACACACACACACACACACACATACGCACACACACACACACACACACACACAGAAGTAAGCAGAGTGTGAGAGAGACAGAGTCAGACAGACAGACAGAAAGACACACACACACACACACACACACACACACACACACACACACACACTGTCTGTCTCTGTAAGAAGTAATCTTTCTATTACTCATGATTCTTCACCCGTTGCACGTGCCACCCGGTTTATCCTCGCGGCTGGCGTTGGCCTTCGCAGACTTTGGACGACGGCGTTTGGCTGTTGTGGGCTGAAGACAGATCTTGCAGCACTTTGGTCATATTCTCTGTGCATGCTATGTCCATAATCTCCTGGCATTGGAATCCTCACGTCCCGGTTCCAAAGTATCGCGCACAGATTATACGTCTCCCATTCCACAAAGTTGAAATTCCTTTGACCAGAAGAAAAACAACAACAACATGATATGAAATTCACAATTTTCTTCTTCTTCTCTCGCGAAGTTCACGACGAAACTTTTCTTTCCAATGAGGGAACGAAGCCTTTTGACTTGGCATGTAAACTATACTGACGTCTTGTGTGGGTAACGTATCTGTTGAGGCAATGTTTGATGATATATCTTTCCTCCTGTAGACTTACAGTGCTGGAGCAAAATGTTATTGTATTGTATTGTATTGTATTGTATTGTATTGTATTGCATTCCATTGTAATGTATTGTATTGTATTGCATTGTATTGTACATTCCATTGTAATGTATTGCATTGTATTGTATTGTATTGTATTGCACTGTATTGTATTGAGTTGCATTGCATTGTGATATATTGCATTGCATTGTATTGCATTGTATTGTAGTCTATTGCATTGTATTATATTCTATTCATAGGACATCCTGGTCATCCACCTCATCCGTTTCCATCTCCAGTCGTCTTGACCTCGTCTTGCCTCCGAAGCTGACATGCAACACAGCGTCGACCAGTTCCCTGCTGCCTGTGACAACTTTGGCATCGCAATCAGCACAAAGAAGACTGAGGTGATGCACCAGCCAGCTCCAGGAAAGCCTTACGTTGAACCAAACATCTTCATCAACGGGCAACGACTGAACGCGGTGGACAAGTTCACATACATGAGCAGTACACTCTCTCGCACAGTTGTCATCGACGACGAGGTGAATGCCAGACTCGCCAAAACCAGCGCTGCCTTCGGCAGACTCCATAAGAACGTTTGGAACAGGAGAGGCATCACCCTGGAGACGAAGCTCAAAGTATACAAGGCCATAGTTCTCACCACACTGCTCTATGGATGTGAATCATGGACGGTCTACAAACACCACGCCAAAAAGATGAACCACTTCCACACCACCAGCCTCAGAAAACTTCTCGGCATAAAGTGGCAAGAGAAGATCCCTGACACAGAGGTGCTCACTCGTGCAAACTTGCCCAGCATCTATACCATCTTGATGCAGGCCATGTAGTTCGCATGCCAGACCACCGGCTCCCCAGGAAACTGCTGTACGGCGAATTCCAACATGGCAAGCGCTCACATGGAGGCCAAAAGAAGCGCTTCAAAGACACTCTGAAAGCTTTTCTGAAGGCCTTCAACATCAGCCACGACACATGGGAGCTGAATGCAATGGACAGACCAAAGTGGCGTTCAGCTGTCCACAAAGGCGCCAAATCCTGTGAGACCAACAGAATCGCTGCAGCAGAGCAACGCAGACAAGCTAGGAAAAGCAGTGCCAGCAAGTCCCCGACAGCCGCCACCATCCCCTGTCCACACTGCATCAGAACCTTCCGGGCGCGGATTGGCTTCACCAGTCATCTGCGCACCCACAGAGCCCAACCCACCCACCCCCAGGATGACTAGATGGTCCTCGTCGATCCCGACGGACGAACCACATATTCTATTCTATTGCACTGTATTACTCTTTGGTCACAACAAATTTTCTGTGT
>NC_134887.1:2952002-2954502 GCF_041734735.1 Babylonia areolata
AAAACCCATGCAGATATCTTTAAAAGTCATCACCCTTCCATTCTGGCTTATCCCTGTCATAGCACTATTGGAAATAACAAACTGAGTATACTTGTTTCATAAGTCGTCACTTACTGGTTGAAAAAACAAAAGCAAAAAAAACACAAAAAAACAAAACAAAAAAAACAACCAGACCCCGCCTCTACCCTATTGTCCCACACATATACATGGATGATCTTACCTACATGAAAACTCAGAAGGCAGCTCCTGTCATCCACAAAACACAGGTGGTTTCCACAGGTAACACACATCCTCTTCTTCTTCTTCTTCTGCGTTCGTGGGCTGCAACTCCCACGTTCACTCGTATGTGCACGAATAGGCTTTTACGTGCATGACTGTTTTTACCCCGCCATGTAGGCAGTCATACTCCACTTTCGGGGGTGCACACATCATATTGGTTTGTTTTTAATTAAAAAGACAACAACAACAACAACAACAAAACCACCTCTGTATAACATTTTTGTTTACAAATCTCCTCTCTCTCTCTCTCTCTCTCTCTGGTTCGATTCAGACGAAGCAACATCTCCTTGCCCAATGTGTGGCGAAAGCCCAGAAGATGAAAATCATTTCATATTCAACTGCAAAAGATACGAAGAATTGCGAAAAAAAACCTGTACCCTTTTCAATACAGCTCCAGCGCAGAGAAAAGATTTGTTCGGCATACTGATGGCAGAAAATGAAGATATGATTCTTTCACTTGCAAAATATGTATCCGAGGCAGTACATATACGTAAAACGTCTACTATCGGTCCAAATATTCATAAATTAATTATAAACTTAGTATGGGTTCTATGAGGGGGTAAAAAAGACGTAGACAAAAGGAAGGTTTACATTTGGATGGTCAATTTCGACAAGGTATTTTTCTCATGTGTTATATGTTTTATATGTACTTTGTTATGTGTTCGTATTGATATTATGTGTGTCGATGTCACATGCTTAAATAATTACGGATTCTAATATGTACTTTGTTTCCTGTGTACTGTTCAAACCTTGGAGACGAACGACCGGGGGGAAAAAAAGGTACAGTACCCGCCTGCCACATGGACATTTTCAAGGAAATGACAAAGTACCAAAGTGTCGCTTATCCCTTAGTAGTTTAGTTTACTTTAGTTATGTTTTTCCTTTCTGTTCATTTTCATTTGTTTTGCACCATTTTGGTTCTGATTTGTACCTACTATGTCACTAGAGCTTTACAGCTAATGACATTAAACATTTCAGTGTTCAAAAAGTGTTCTCTCTCTCTCTCTCTCTCTCTCTCTTTCCTTCTTTCTCTCTCTAACAGGCAAATGAAATGTTTAGTGAATATATTTTTAATTTGATACTTCTGGAACTTTTTTCACATTCACCCAGGCTTGCAAGCTATCTGATCACTTCTTCAGTAAAGTCAACCGACCATGTCTATCATGTCTCTGTGATTCTGGAATGTCTGGGGGGTTTTCTCCTGAAATCTTGAAATAAAACAAAAGCATTAGATACTCGTGCAGTGTCGATGAAAAAAAAAAGTTTTCCACCATTGTTTTGTGTAATACATTGTATTTGTTGAATAACTGATCACTTTTGTCCACCCCACCCATCATTTTCATTGTCTTTGACTAGTTGTGGCGGTCAAACATTGATTTTTCTAAACTGCGCTAGATCCTATGATCTATGATGAACAAAGCTGGATCTATTCACTGTTTAAGCTGCTGACAGAAATGAAACAGAACTGTTGTCTCCCCATTACACACATAAAGTATGTCCACTGGCTGCAGATATTGGTTGATGTCAGCCCTTGTTTTGACATCCTGCAGGTAGACTCCAGGTTCAAAAGGGGGGTGGGGAGGGGGGTAGCTGGGGGGGAGAGGGTTCTGTGATCCTGGATCCTCCGTGTTGATTAGGATATATCGACCTGAATTCTTGCCACTGTGTGTATGTGTGTGTGTGTGTGTGTATGTGTGTGTGTGTGTGTGAAACTCCGTATGTCTCCCCAGGAGATTGCATTTTACAGTGGTTGCACGAAATCTACACTGGACACCCGTCCTGATGCAGACGAATTTCACGTGCGTTTTTTTTTCTGCTTTTTTAAAAATTTTTTAATCTCAACCCAGATACACACGCATGCTGTTGTGACGACGAAAGTACGACTACACACACACACACACACACAGAAAAACAACAACAACAACACCACACACACACACACACACACACACACACACACACACACACACACACACACACACACACACACACACACACACACACAAACTCAAACACACACACACACACACGTACGAACACACACACACGCGTACGAACACACACACACACACACACACACACACACACACACACACACACACACAGAGGGAACAGTGCAGGGAGACAGACAGACAGACAGTGAGGGGTTGGGGGGACGGGGGGGAGGGGGGGGGGAAGCAGAGACAGAGAGGGAAGAGTGCAGCCAGAAATCAGGTGGACG
>NC_134887.1:2967002-2969502 GCF_041734735.1 Babylonia areolata
GTGTGTGTGTGTGTGTGTCGGTGTTCAGGGGGGTGGGAGGAGATGAAGGAGGTTCCGGACAATGAAGCGCAAAAAGGCAGTGTGTGTATTTGGGGGGAAGGGGAGGGGTGGGGGGGTGGAGGGAGTTGGAGGGAGGGGGGTGGTCAGTAGGTGGGGAAGGGGGGGGGGGTGGACGATGGAGGGGGCTCGGAAGGGGGGGGAGTGGACGATGGAGGGGGCCCGGAAGGGGGGTGGGAGTGGACGATGGAGGGGGCTCGGAAGGGGGGGGGGGAGTGGACGATGGAGGGGGCTCGGAAGGGGGGGGGGGTGGACGATGGAGGGGGCTCGGAAGGGGGGTGGGTGGACGATGGAGGGGGCTCGGAAGGGGGGGGGGGGTGGACGATGGGGGGGGGCTCGGAAGGGGGGGGGTGGACGATGGAGGGGGCTCGGAAGGGGGGGGGGGCGATCTGACAGTGGGGAAAGAAGGCCGTGCATGTGGCTGGGGGATGGGGTGAGAGTTGGGGAGTTGGCAATTGGGGGGGTCGGGGGTGGTGTGGGGGTGGGAGGTCGGTCAGATGCAGACAGTGGGTGGTGTGGGGGAGAAAGGGAATGGGTGTGGTGGGGGTAGTTGTCAGAGAGTGAGGTGAGGTGGGGAGGTGGGGGTAGGGTAGTTGTCACAGAGCGGCGGGGGGGGGGGGGGGGCGGGGGAGGGGGGGTAGTTGTCAGAGAGTGGGGGGGAGGTGGGGAGGTGGGGTGGTGTCGGCAGTGAAAGAGGTTGCGTCACAACAACCCAGGAAGGACGGAAGGAAGGATGCAGGAAGACATAAATGGTGAAGGTAGAAAAAAGAAAGAAAAGGAGGGAGTGGGGGGGCCGGAGGGCGTGAGCAGGATAAGGGAGTGGGGTGGGTGGTTAGGGCTCGTGTTGTCTGACAGGGCTTGGAGGTGGGAAGAGGGATGGAGAAATGTGGGTGGTCGGGGGGTGGGGGGGGTGGGGGGGGGAGGGAGGCGGTGGGGGAGGGGGGAGGGGCGGGTGGTTGAGAGGGGTAGACAGAAAAAATGTCTGGATGATTAGATCGCTGGGGTAGGTGAAGGATAGGGCCTGTGAGGAGGATGGTGGGGGGGGGGGGAGGTAGGTACAGAGAAGGGTTGCTGGTAGTCGTGATGGAGGGAAGAAGAGGGGTGAATGGGGGGGGGGGGGGGGGGGGTTCGGGGGGGGGGGGGGGGAGAGAGAGAAGAAAGAGGGATTGACGAAGTCTGTGGCTGCACCAACAAGCTCCTGTTTTCTAAAAGCCGAACGAACAGGTTCAATGGAAGGCAGGCAAAGTAAGCTGTCTGGAAAGAGTCAGACCTCGTTGGTCACATTCAACTGTCGAGAAAAGAAAGACTCCCACGCCCCCCCCCCCCCCCCCCCCCCACCCCCCCCCCCCCCACTTTCCCCCTAAAGGAGTCTCGAATCATTCATGCGATTAGTCTGGCAAAGGGGAAGCTGAATATTGACGACGAATGAAAAACAGAAAAAAAACAAAAAAAAAAACAAAAAAAAAAAAACAACCAAAAAAAACAAACAAAAAACAAAAAACAAAAAGAAAAGAAAAGAAGAAGAAGAAGAAAAACAATAACAACAACAACAACAAAATCACACGCGAATTTGAAATCCGTTTTTCTATGTAAACAGATAAGCTACAAGCCTCTTTTCTGCATGCTCTCTCTCTCTCTCTCTCTCTCTCTCTCTCACACACACACACACATACATGCCACACACACACACACACACACACACACACACAATACACACTCACACACACACACACACACACACACACACACACACACGCACACGCAACACACACACACAACTCACCACAACACAACACAACACACACGCGCACACACACACACAATACAACACTCACACACACACGCACACACATACACACACGCACACGCAACACACACAAACACACACACACACACACACACACACACACACACAACTCACCACAACACAACACACAAACAAACACACACACACACACACACACACACACACACACACACACACACACACACACACACAACTCACCACAACACAACACACAAACACACAACACACACACACACACACACACACGGATCAACGTGCAGACACACGGACAGACATGACAGAGGAGGAGCATTGATTGGATGTCTCCTAATGGAGGATCCTTTCAGACGACACACAAGGGAAAGTGGGTCAATTGGTCCCCTACCTTACACCACACCTCACTGAGGAAAGATGCCAGGTTGAGTGGCCATGACGGGTAGGAACTCAAAAGTGCATTCCGTGTGTGTGTGTGTGTGTGTGTGTGTGTGTGTGTGTGTTTCTGTTTGTTTATCTCTATCTCTCTGTTCCTCTCTCATTCTGTGTGTGTGTGTGTGTGTGTGTGTGTGTGTGTGTGTGTGTGTGTGTGTACTTGTGTGCATGCGTGCGTGTGTGTTGTGGGCGCTGGGAAATGTATGTATGTATGTATATGTGTGCGTG
>NC_134887.1:2974502-2989502 GCF_041734735.1 Babylonia areolata
GCGCTGGTTCGAATCACGGCACAGCCCCCGAAAATTTTCCCCCCTCCACTAGACCATGAGTGGTGGTCTGGACGCTAGTCATTCGGATGAGACGATAAACCGAGGTCCCATGTGCAGCATGCACTTAGCGCACGTAAAAGAACAAAAGGGTTGTTCCTGGCAAAATTCGGTAGAAAAATCCACTTCAATAGGAAAAACAAATAAAACTGCACACAGGAAAAAATACAAAAAAATGGGTGGGGCTGTAGTATGGCGACGCGCTCTCCCTGGGGAGAGCAGCCCGAATTTCACACAGAGAAATCTGTTGTGATAAAAAGAAATGCAAATACAAATACAAATAACGCAGTGTCGTGACAATATGATTCAAACTTCTGTTTCGCTTCACTCCGCCATTGACACGTGTGTATCGCATTTTTCTATGGGTGTACTACGGCTGTTATATCAATGCACCCCCTTCCATTAGGAATTATGGCATCATGTTGAAGACATGATTCACATTCACATTTGCATTATCTCTCTGTCTGTCTGTCTGTCTGTCTCTGTGTCTCTCTGAGCAATGTTGTCTCCATCAGACTGTGTATATGTCTGTGTGTCTCTGAAAACAACGGCATACACATCTAAGTCGAGCGGTGTGCTAGTATCTCCAAAGTCGGAAAAAACATTCATTCATTCATTCGTTTATTCATTCATTCATTCATTCATTTAATCTCTCTCAAACACACACACAACACGTACACAACACGCGTACAACACACACACACACACAACACGCGTACAACAACACACACACACACACACACACACACACACAAAGCCAACACACACACACGCACACTCACATGCACACGCGCAAACGAGCGCACGCACCTATACCGCTCACTGATACGTGAGTCAAGCAGCAGTCCATTGCAGAATGGCGCTGTGTGAAACGTGTGGGGATGAAATTAAGCAGACAGGTTCTGACTATTGCCTGAACCGCTTAGAGTTGTGGGCCTTTGATTTTAGCTTGTTACTCGCCAGAGGTTTACCACCCTTTTTTGTTTTTTGACTCACTAGTGTAAACAAAGTGTCTATGTTTTAATCCGGTGTTCGGTTCTCTCTCTCTCTCTCTTTCTCTCTCTCTCTCCTCTCTCTCTCTCTCTATCTCTCTCTCTGTGTGTGTGTGTGTGTGTGTGTGTGTGTGTGTGTGTGTGTGTGTGTGTCCGTGGTAAACTTTAACATTGACATTTTCCTCTGCAAATACTTTGTCAGTTGACACCAAATTAGGCATAAAAATAGGAAAAATTCAGTTCTTGCCAGTCATCTTGTTTAAAACAATATTGCACCTCTGGGATGGGCACAAAAAATTAAAAAAATGAAGCCTAATTATATGCAAACTGCATTTACTGTTATATCTATATTTTTTGTATTCTCTAAACTTGGCACTTTGATCTGATATCTGACACAACAACAAGAGCAGTCATTATCATTTTTTGTTCAAACAGGAACTTCTTTTGCTAAGCATGGAAGTTTTATTTATTTTGCAAACGTTTTGGTGCAGATAGTAAAAAAGGGAAATTACTCTGTAATTAATGCTAGGGGACTTAATTTGCCATAAGTGAGTCTTGAAGGCCTTGCCTCTCTTGTTTGTTTTGTTTTCATGAAGCCTTTTCTGTTGACCGTTTGTTTATTTGTTTAGATATTTTTCGTGTCCCCCCCCCCCCTCCTCTCCCACCCCCTCGACTGGACATTGGTTTAGAATGTCATTTTGTGTCTCTTTCTCTCTGTGTCTGTCTGTATCTCTCCGGTTTTTTTTCTTCTCTCACTCTCCCTGTTTCTTTGTCTATATCTGTCCTATCTCTGTCTCAGTCTGTCTCTGTCTCTGTCCCTCTCTTTCTCTCTATTTTCTTGAACAATGCATTTAGAATTAGCTATAACGCAGTGTCGTTACAATGTGGTCCAATCTTCAATTTCGTTTGACTCGACCATTGATACACATGCATTACGTTTTGCTATGGGTGTAATATGGCTGTTATACCCATGTACCCCCCTTTCATCAGGAATTATGGCATCATGATAAATACATGATTCGCATTATTTGTCTGGCTGTCTGTCTTTCATTCTTTCTCTCTCTCTCTTTTAATTATAGGTCGATTATTAATACCATGCTTGTGCCTCTCTCTCTCTCTCTCTCTCTCTCTCTCTCTCTGTGTGTGTGTGTGTGTGTGTGTGTGTGTGTGGTGTTTTGCTTCGGTATACCCAGTATTTCAAAATATAAGACAGAGACTGATCCAAGGAAAGTACAAAAGACAACCATGTCTTTTCCGATTGATCTCGCTGATGACATCAACAAAATGAATATGTAGTTCAACATTTTCAGCATGTTTTTGTATAGAGCTTTTAGAATCAGAGATACAATGCTTTCATAGTAAAACGTCCTTTATCTATGGAGAAATTGACATTATCAGTATTTGTATTTGCAAATGTCTATTTTGTCACAAACACTCCCTTCCTTTGGGGCTGTGGCCTTTACATGAATAAACCATTTCCAATTTCCATTCTCTCTCTCTCTCTCTCTATGTTTTTCTATAACCTGTTGTTATCTTGTGAACATTTTGATTTCATTTCTTTTTGCCCTGAGGGCTGGATGTAAAAAAGCATATGCATGCTTATTCCACTTCCCTCATTAAAAAGATTCGTTCGTTCTCTCTCTCTCTCTCTCTCTCTCTCTCTCTCTCTCTCTCTCTCTCTCTCTCTCTCTCTCTCTCTCTGCCTCCTTCTTCTTTCTTCTTCTTCTTCATTATCATCATCTTCTTCTTCTCACATTATTTTTATTGTCGTTCTGGGTATTGTTTGTTGTTATCGCTGTTGTCATGGGGACAAATCGGGAGGCTAGACAATGCCTGGAATCTTTATCCTTTAGTAACAAAAGCCTTGAATCTTGAGTTTTGTGCTGTCTCTAGTTTATCTTATTTGGTTTTCACTTACTTTGTTCTTTAGTGTTCGATGACTGCAGCTGCCACGGTCATTCACAAAAAAAGCACGATAGCTTTTGCTGTCTTGAGTCATATATTGAAATTTCATAAGAGTGAGATTCGTTACAAAAAAAAAAAAAAAAAAAAAAAAAAAAAAATCCCACAGTACAAATATTCAGACTGATATTCCATTACTTGGTAGAATTTCGCTGCTTCTTGCATCGATTTAACTTTCCATAGTGGTGAGAATTTCCTATCAGAACTGAAATGATACAATTATGAATAATCAGTGTGGCACAATGTCAGATACAAGCGCTAAGTATTGTGAAAAAGACTGCTGATAGAATATTAGTAACCTGAATTCATGCTATGTGTGTGCCTTTCCCATAAATGCATTACAATCAAAGTTTGTGGGAAGAGCAGATTTTTGTTTCTCTCCTATTTTCAATCCAGAGTTGATGTCGACACACTGACAACAACGACGACGACGACGATGACCACACACACACATACTCACACACACACACACACACACACACACACGTGCCCCCCCCCCCCCCCACCCCCGAAATAAAACCAAAACCAAAACCAAACAAAAAATAAAACAAACCAACAACAACAACAACAAAAAAACAGACCCCATTTGATGCTTAGGTTTTCTGGAGGAGCATACACACTTCAGGTATAAAAAACAACAAAACACACAGACACAGACACACACAGACACACACACACACACACACACACACACACACACACACACACGTGCCCCCCCCCCCCCCCCCAATAAACCAAAACCAAAACCAAACAAAAAACAAAACAAACCAACAACAACAACAACAAAAAACAGACCCCATTTGATGCTTAGGTTTTCTGGAGGAGCATACACACTTCAGGTATAAAAAACAACAAAACACACACACACACAGACACACACACAGACACACACACACAGACACACACACAGACACACACACACACACACCAAAACAAAAAACAACCAACCAACCAAAACAAAAAAAAACAACAACAAAAAACATTCCCCCCTCCCTCCTCCTCTTTCCCCCTCCTTCTCCCATCCCCTTTCGCAACCACCATCCCCCCCCTCTCTCCCCGCCCCCCCCCCCCCCACCTGCCCCCCCCCCCCTCACCCCCCCCCCCCCGCCCCCCTCCCCCCCCCTACCTCCCCCTGACTGTCTGTACGTCCGATCTCATTAACTCCGTCCTCCTGAATGCTCCGGGGCGGGCTTCACTTTTGGAACAAGGGAGTGGGCAACAGAGACAGACAGGGGGGTGGGTGGCGTGTTGGTGGGTGGACGGGGACGTAAGGAAAAGACAGGAGGTGGGAGGAGGGGTGGTGAGACAGGGAGGGAAAGAGAGGGTGATGGTTGGGGGCGCTGATCTTAAAAATACATGGATAGCGCATGCCTTGTTTGAACCACTTTGCAAACTGAAGCCAGTGGAAGTGTTCAATCAGCCATTTTGCTTCTCGTGCCAGTATAGCGCGAAGCGGTGACTTCATATGTGTAGCCGAGCGCTCAGCTGGCTTCACGGCAAGCTTTCACTTGCTCGCGGCGTTAGTTAAGCTGACATTCCTGTGTGTGTCTCCACTGCAAGTTTTCGCCACGTGCCACTGCACTGTTTTCCTGAAATAACTTTGGTAGATAAACCATTGGCAGATTTCAATCAAGACACAACATTTGGCATGTCGTAGACACACGGCTACAGTTCAGGAACTACCACCAGTTAGCAGACGACTTGTCAACGGACTGACGGCCGGATACGAGAAACAATATGGCGTCCAGTTGGCTTCAGTTTTCCTGGCCAATGAGCTATCTATGTATTTTTTAAAACAGTGGGGTGGGGGTGGCTGACGTGGAAGGATAATGGGGTGGGGTGTAGGGGGTGGGGGGGAGAGACACTGTTGGAGGGGTAAAAAGGGGAGGGAGAGAACTAGAGAAGGGGGGGGGATGGGAGGGGGGGAGGGAAAAAGAGAGACATGTGAGAGAGAGAGAGAGAGAGAGAGGTGGAGAGGGGAGAGAGGGGGAGAAAAAGATAGAGAAAGGTGGGGTTTTTTGTCACTACTACTTTCCCACTCCCTAACACACAGCCACCCAACTTGTGCCCTCACCCCACCCCACACTCCCCTGTCCGTTTTTTTGCACCCACCTACACCCCCCACTCACCTCATTGTCATGCAATGTCAGTTCACAATCTGGCGTTCTCATTTGGTTGGAAAGACCAAGCATGGACGGCCGGAGATATGACGTATTTTGGATTTTTACGTAACTTGCAGCCCTGTTTGTATTTGTTTTTGTATTTCTTTTTATCACAACATATTTCTCTGTGTGAAATTCGGGCTGCTCTCCCCAGGGAGAGCGCGTCGCTACACTACAGCGCCACCCATTTTTTTGGTATTTTTTCCTGCGTGCAGTTTTCTTTAATTTGTTTTTCCTGTCGATGTGGATTTTTCTACATAATTTTGCAAGGAACAACCCTTTTGTTGCCGTGGGTTCTTTTACGTGCGCTAAGTGCATGCTGCACACGGGACCTCGGTTTATCGTCTCATCCGAATGACTAGCGTCCAGACCACCACTCAAGGTCTAGTGGAAGGGGAGAAAATATCGGCGGCTGAACCGTGATTCGAACCAGCGCGCTCAGATTCTTCTCGCTTCCTAGGCGGAACGCGTTACCCTCTAGGCCATCACTCCACTCATTGAAATTTGCCGTCTTGTGAAATTGTGAACTTTCTTGTTGTTATTGACGGGCGCAATAGCCGAGTGGTTAAAGCGTTGGACTTTCAATCTGAGGGTCCCGGGTTCGAATCTCGGCAACGGCGCCTGGTGGGTAAAGGGTGGAGATTTTTCTGATCTCCCAGGTCAACACATGTGCAGACCTGCTAGGTGCCTGAACGCCCTTCGTGTGTATGCGCACGCAGAAGATCAAATACACACGTTAAAGATCCTGTAATCCATGTCAGCGTTCGGGTGGGTTATGGAAACAAGAACATACCCAGCATGCACACTTCCGAAAAACGGAGTATGGCTGCCTACATGGCGGAATAAAAACGGTCATACACGTAAAAGCCCACTCGTGTACATACGAGTGAACGTGGGAGTTGCAGCCCATGAACGCAGAAGAAGAAGAAGAAGAAGTTGTATATTTTGGTAACTTGCCTGCATTCACATCGCAGTGTCAGTGTACGAGCAAGGTTTAGCATTACCAAGGGAAGGTGTGTGAGGGTCCACCAGAACCACACTGGCAACTGTCCCTAAATGACCAACTTCGTGTTGAGCAAAATTGAAAATTTCAGAACACACAACACACACACACACACACACACACACACACACACACACACACACACACACACACACACACACACACACACACACACACACGCCAACAACAGAGTAGTAAGCGAAATGTTAAATAGGATGTTACCAAGTACTTCGACAGGATTAAAAGCTAGGGACAAACACGAAAATTGAACAGCTCTTTCGGACGCAGCCTACAATCCATGTTTGATCTCCAACGTTAACCGCCCTCCACTGGTGAAGCTAGGAGGATACAAAAACGGAAACATCAGCTGAACAGACAGCAGCACAAAGCAACGGTAAAAAACAACAACAAAAAACAAGAGGCAAAGCCTTCAAGACTCACTTGTGCTTCACGCTGTATCCTGTAAAGGAATCATTAGGAGGGAAAAAAAAAGAGATTTTAAAAATGGCTGAAAAGTGCTCTGTATTAAATATGATGGATAAGCTTGGGAGAAGAAAAAAGAAAAGAAAAGAAAAATATGTAATGTTTAAGATGAGAAAGATCAGTTTAAAGCAAATTAAGCCCCCTAGCATTAATTACAGAGTAATTTCCCCCCCTTTTTTTTTTTACTATTTGCACCAAAAAGTTTGCAAAAAATAAATAAAACTTCCATGCTAGCAAAATAAGTTCCTGTTTGAACAAAAAATGATAAGAATGACTGCTCTTTTGTTGTGTCAGAATATCAGATCAAAGTACTAAGTTTAGAGAATACAAAAAATATAAATATAACAGTAAATGCAGTTTGCATATAATTAGGCTTCATTTTTTTTTTCTTTTTTCTTTTTTGGTGCCCATCCCAGAGGTGCAAATATTGTTTTAAACAAGATGACTGGAAAGAACTGAATTTTTCCTATTTTTATGCCTAATTTGGTGTCAACTGAAAAGTATTTGCAGAGAAAATGTCACTGTTAAAGTTTACCACGGACACACACACACACACACACACACAACCGAAAACCGGGTTAAAACATATACTCATTTTGTTTACACAAGTGAGTCAAAACTAAACGGAGTTGGTATTTTCTTTTCTCGGTAACACTTTGTTTAACATTGTTTTTCTTGTCTTTTTATTTATTCATTGTCTTTTTCATCCGTATCCATCTAAATACATACACACAGATAAAGAAACATTGTAATAAGAAATCGGTTTCAAATTCTCGGGAAAAAAAAGTGGGAGGAGGAAGAGGGGTGAATAAGATCGTTAACAACACGCAAGTGTGTGTGTGTGTGTGTGTGTGTGTGTGTGTGTGTGTGTGTGTGTGTGTATGTGTGTGTGTGTGTGAACTCAAAACGAAGAAGTTGAGAAAGTGATCAAAGGGAGTACCTAGGTTTCCTTTACGATGCCAAGGCTGCATGAGTATTCTCCCCCTATAGTCAGCTCTCTCACCACCTCCATTCCCCCCAACACACACAGCTGACAAGACGGGATATTTCATTTTATTTCGTTGGTTACGCTCGGTCATTTGCTCATTAGATGTGTTATAGCTCATATGGATTTTCCTGAACGCAGTGACTCCTTGGGGAAAGTTAGGAAATAGAACTAGCGTCACAGGATAACGCTCCGTTTTCCGTCACCATTAAGCCTCGTTCCCTGAATTATGTCCACACTGCAAAATGCTGGCAGATATATGTCTTCGACACTTATGCTTCCAGCATCTCTTGTCTTGACATTTTTGGGCTTTTCTTTCTTTCTTTCTTTCTTTTTTTTTTTTTTATGATACATACCTTTGACATGAGAATGAAAAAAGGCAATAAGTACGAAGTGTGTGTGCGCTTGCTGCAGATTGAAATGTCAAAGCCAGGCTGGTAGACACGATGGTAAAAGCCAGAAACGAAGTTCGATATCCTACAGAAGTATTTGGAGAAGCGACGCCTCTCTACGTAATATATCTAATTCGTACAATTCAGTAGATTAAAAACAAATGCTGGTACCATGTAAAAGACTCTCGATTCCTTCGGGTGAGACCCAACAACGTACCTGATGATAGCTGCAGCTTCGTTTCCTGTGCACTCCTCAGATCTACCGTACCGTCAATGGACATGTTGCCCCCTTACGGTGAGAGATCCAAAGATACCAATCATTGTCCGGGATCCAACAGCATAGTGGGATATCGACAGACTGGAGGTGGTACAGCACAGCGCTGCTCGTTTTGTGCTGAACCGATACCAGAGGACATGGACACTGGTGGCAGAAACAGAAAGTAGAATCCAAGCATTCGAACCAAGTGCTTGAGGAGACTGCTACAGACCAATGACTATGTGCGGAACCTGGTCAGCAACCCTTGACGGGCCCCAAGAACCACTGCTGGCGACTGTCAAACGACGGAAGATGGCATGGTTTGGTCACGTCATACGACATAACACCCTCTCCAAAACCATCCTGCAAGGGACTGTGGAGGGAGGGCCGCAGACGGGGGCGGCAGAGAAAGAGGCTGGTCCGACAACGTCAAGGAATGGACCAAAATGACGATGCCAGATCTCACGAAGCTGCCAACAGAACGGCGTGGCGAGCTATGACATCTTCCTCATGTCCCCCCAACCGACCCCAGCGGTCGAGGGAATGGAAGTGAGTGTGATACCAGAGGACGGTCTGTATCTCTGAAACGATGGAGCTCTTGCAGGGGCCGACTCTCCAGCGTCACAGAAAATCTGCCGTCTGTGTGCTCTCTGTAAGAGCACCGAGGGAGCCCTGAAGGCAAAGTGCGACCTCTACAGCACCAGTCATCAAGAGCGAGGAGAACAAATTCCTGCACTTTCGCCCGATTGTGTGCAGAACAGATCGCAGATTGGGTCGCTCTTTCCGATGCCAGTCCGTGACTGGAACGTGTTCCGAGAGTGTGGTCTGTACCCAGTCCACTGCCACCTTGAGGAAGAGGGCTGCAGCACACATTTAAATCCCATCCAGCTTTTTTTTTTTTTTATTTTTTCATTTCACCCAGTTAGCAACCCAAATACCAATACTCTAAAGACCTGTGACCTTGGAAGGAAGGAATGACAATAGTTTAGTGTTGTTCTCAATCATAAACCGGAAAAGTCACAATCCAATGGCTTCCTCAACAGCCCTCAATGGACAAAGTAGAATCGGTGGAAAACAAGATAATTGAATATAACATTAAAACAAGAGAGCCTTCAAGACTCACTTGTGATACACTTAAAAAAATCCAAGCTTTTTATGTATTGAATATAATTTCAAAATGTAATGTTTAAGATGAGAAAGATCAGTTTAAAGCAAATTAAGTCCCTTAGCATTAATTACAGAGTAATTTCACATTTTTACTATCTGCACCAGAACGTTTGCAAAATAAATAAAGCTTCCATGCTTAGCAAAAGAAGTTCCTGTTTGAGCAAAAAAATGATAATTATGACTGCTCTTTTTGTTGGTCGAATATCTGCCAAGTTTAGAGAATACAAAAAAATATAAATATAACAGTAAATGCAGTATTTGCATATAATTAGGCTTCATTTATTATTTTTTGTGCCCATACCCAGAGGTGCAATATTGTTTGAAACAAGATGACTGGAAAGAACTGATTTTTTTCCTATTTTTATGTCAAATTTGGTGTCAACTGACAAATAATTGCAGAGAAAATGTCAATGTTAAAGTTTACCACGGACACACACACACACACACACACACACACCACACACAGAGACAGACAACCGAACAACGCTGGGTTCAAACATAGGACACACTCTGTTTACACAAGTGAGTCAAAGAAAGAAGGAAAACAGAGAAGAGGAAGCAGTGCTAACTACAGCTGAAGTTAACTCACTCAGTACGGCCAGTCCTCTCTTCTCCTCTACACAGACCCCTCGGGTGTCCAGTGGGTGTCTCAATGACCCAACCTTAGCTTCCGTCGTCAGAATTGTGGTATTGTTTGTCAACATTCACCTCTTCAGTATAAGAGCCTTCCACTTGCAATATTTTGATGGTGGTAATTGGGGTGAAACGCTGTTAACGTCCGTCTCTTTCGCTGTTCGTATGGAGAGAGTTAAAATGAAAGCTTTGCAACCAACGCTTGGCATTCCGAAAAGGGTGCTGGGGAAGTCAAAACAAGCATGATGCAAGGGACGTCATTACACTATGCTGAGCACGAGTGGTCAAGTTCAACTCAATCCACGCATTGTCCAGCGGTCAAGCGCTGACACAGGGTTGGTGCTGTGGAGAGTGCCTTTACATGAGTCCCCGAAGAGATGCTGTCCGCACTCTGGTTGACCAAAGTACATCTGCACAACTTTGTTGCTGGAGGAAAACAAGTGGAAGGTAGTAACTAGAACAAACTCTTTCGTTTCGGCGTGTGTGTTTTGTGTGTGTGTGTGTGTGTGTGTGTGTGTGTGTGTGTGTGTGTGTGTGAGTGCGCGCGTGGTGTGTGTGTGTGCGTGCGTGCGTGCGTGTGTGTGTAGTGTGTGTGTGTGTGTCAGTGTGTGTGTGTGTGTGTGTGTGTGTGTGTGTGTGTGTGTGTGTGTGTGTGTGTGTGCTTTGGAATAAATATCAACAACATACAGATTACAGAGAGGTCACACGATATTTCATCCAGGAGGAGTTATGTAAATCTTCAGTACACTGCCCAAGGAAAATCAATGTTAGGTCGTCACAAGGCCACACACCAGAGGAGACCCTGCACTACTGCTGAGTACTTCTGTAGAGCACTGTAGTGCCTGTTTTGATTCAACACACTTTTGGAAATCACCTATGCCCCCTACATACGACAATATTCGCAGGAACAGACTGAGTGTGTGTCAACTTTTTAAATTTTTTTTAAACCGTAGAATGTGTTCTGCATTTAATGTCATAAAGCTTCGGGTTTTAAAAAAAAAAAAAAAGCAACAACAAAAAACCAAACAAAAACCAAACCGTAACGCAAACTTGAACGAAGCATGTTCCAGGCACACACGCATAGAGTCGGTAATGAAGTGCTGAAGTGGTTCATTCTTTTGTCCAGTGAACAGCGTTAAGTTGAGGCACATTAATTAACAAGTTCCAACGACTGGAAGCGAGTTCAACTCAGTTGAAGCAAGCCCCTTGTCAGTGTGACACAGGCTGTTTTTTTGACAAAATGACCTGGTCCACTGAAATGCAGTGGCAGAAGTGGCCGGCTCAGAATGGAGATGTGGCCACCAAAAAATCAGTGGAAACAGGACAGAACTGGCAATGTCAAAGTTCACAAGATGTACAACTCCAAAAGATGACAAAAAGGGACAAAACTACTTCAAAACTATTTTCACAAAAAACTAAGATTCGCTCCCTTTTGTTTGCATTAATGCTGACTAAAACAAACTAACCATAAGCTTCTTGCAACGTAGTTACACTTCAATTCTTTGCCACTGATTATGGTAATTTTGAGGGCGCAATAGCCGAGTGGTTAAAACCTTGGACTGTCAAATCTGAGGGTCCCGGGTTCGATCACGGTTTGACGGCGCCTGGTGGGTAAATGGGTGGAGATTTTTACGATCTCCCGGTCAACATTTCAACCTGCTATGCCGGCCCCCCTTGTGTGTATATTTTCGTGAGATCAAATACGCCGTTAAAATCCTTTCCATTCAGCGTTCGGTGGGTTAGGAAACAAAAAAATACCCAGCTGCCAACCCCCCAAAACGGAGTAGGCTGCCCACTGGGGGTAAAAACGGTCATACAGTAAAAGCCCCTCTGTGCTACGAGGGGAAAGCAAAGAAGAAGAAAGAAAATTTCAAACTTGTACAATTCAATTTCCAGCTGGGCCCACCAGAGAAGATTGACGAAGGGCGTTGCCATGATGACGACGACAGACGGTGTCATGGCGGCTGGCTCCTTACTTTTTTTTGTCCCGGGGCAAAAACACTGCGCAGTGTGGAGACGTGGGGAAAAAGCCCCCGGTGTGACAGCTCCACAACCCCTCCCCACCCAACCGCCCCCCACCCCACCCCCCTCACCCCCCATTTCCCCCGCATTTAAAAAAAAAATATATATTATATTATCATATTTTTTTTAGGGTTTTCCGGTTTTATTAAATACTAATTTTTCATCCATCGATCTAAGGAGAAAGGAACTGTGGCCATGTTCAGTAATTGCGGCGCAGCGCCTGCTGTGGCTGTACACGAGTCCGATTCTCCGTCGGCAGGGGCCCGTTACGCGCACCAATCGGGGCCCAGCTTAAATGTAATGCTGCGTCCCTGCTGTTCTGTCGCTGGGGGGCAGCGGCACTGAAGTGACCCTCAGGGGGCGAGTGGACGAAGTTTATGGAGATTTGGGGATTACAAGTAACAATGCTGAATTGTAAGTACTTGAACTTCTTTTCTTCTTCTTTGCGTTCGTGGGCTTTTAACTCCCATTCACTCGTTTACGCGAGTGGGTTTTTTTTGTGTAATTTACCGTTTTTACCCCCGGCTTTTTAGGGGCCTACCCGCTTTCGGGGGGTGTGCGCTGGGTTGTTCTTGTTTTCATAACCCCCGAAAAGTGATATGGATTACAGGATCTTTAAAAAGTGCGTATTTGATTTTGCTTGCATTACACACGAAGGGGTTTAGGCACTGGCAGGTTTCGAATGTTGACCTGGGAGTCGTAAAAATCTCACCTTTACCCACCAGGGGGCCGTCACCGTGTTCGAACCCGGGACCTTTTAATTTTTTAAATCCAACGCTTTAACATTCGGCTATTGCCCCGTCGAAGTCTTAAAAAAAAAATAATTAAAAGGAAAAAAATTGTACACGATGAAAGGAGAAAAGCAGAAGAAAAAAGAGAAAAAAAACCCTGTGTTTAGTATTTGTTTTCTTTTTATCACAACGATTTCTCAAGGGAGGCGCGTCGCTACACTACAGCGCAACCCAACTACAATACCTTTACAAAAATTTGAAGGATAAGTACTGCAATAAAAAAAAAGAACATTTGAATATATCATCCCCGAATACAGAGAGAAAAAAAACCAGTTTCCCAACTGAATCATTTCCATATATTTACGAGAAAATATTTTTTTTACCCAAAATGAAACAGTTGAAAAAAGCACAGTTAATTAAAATAAAATCATCTTGGAGTTTTAAAATTTTTACTTTTCAATTTGAGTACCTTTTATGTTAATGAACTGTTTTTAATGTTGTTTTTAATAAAAAAGGGAAAAAAGGCCATCTAAAATTTTTCACTGAAAAAGTAGTTTTACATGCCTGTCTGTCTTGTCTGTTGTCTCTCCCCCCCCTCCCCCCTTTTCTTATTATCTATTTTTCTTTATTTTTTTTAATTTTTTTTTGTTTATTTATTTATGGGTTTTTTTTATTAATTAAAACAAAAAAATTAAAAAAAAAAAAAAAATTCAAGGCCTGACAACGCGTTGGGTTACCTGCTGGTCAGGCATTCTTGGAGATGTGGTGTGGTATATTTTGACCGAACCAGTGACGCCTCCTTGAGCTTCTGATATACTATATATCTCCCCTTCCCCCATATAGACAGAAAAAAGCACCCCTACACCCCCAAAAAAAAAAACAAAACAAAAAACACAACCCACACAACACCACACACAAACAACACCAGCACACACACACACACACACACAGTCCCCCACCACACACACACACCACACACACACACCAAACACACCCCAAAACCCAAAAACAAATCACACACACAAATACACACACACACACACACACACACACACACACAAACACCACACACTCACACAAACACACACTCACACACACAAATCACACACACACACACACACCACACACACACACACCACACACACACACACACACACTGACTGACCTGGACTGACTGAAACCATTATTTTGTCAGATTAACTGTTTGTTTGTACTGACATTTTCGCAACCATTTGAATAAAATATTAACTGAGGCAACACAAGGAAATTCCTGATTTGAGGGAAGGTAATGATTTAAAAACAAAAAAACAAAACAAAACAACACCATATTAACAAATTAAGTTACCAAATTTCATTAATATTATTATCTCAAAAAAATATACTAACGCACACTCAGATACGTTTCTCACTCAACACTCACACACACACACACACACACGCCACACACACACACACCCACACACACACACACACACACACACCACACACACACGCACACTCACACACACACACACACACACACACACACACACACACACACACACACACACGTGAATTCATTTCCGGTGTCGTTTGTAAAGGACCACAGTACACTACCCCCAAAAAACCCCCCACCACACCCGACCACCCCACCACCACCCCCCTACAAACCCCCTCCCCCAAACCCCCCCCTACCCCCCCCCCCCTTCATCACCCCCCCCCCCCTTCCCCTTGGCCCCCCGGGGTGGGGGGTTTGGGATGGGTGTGGGGGGGGGGAGGGGAGGGGGGGGGTGATGGGGGTGTGGTGGGGGGGGGGGGAGGGGGGTGATGCGGGTGTGTTGGGTGGGTGGTGGGTGGGGTGGGGGAGGGAGGTGGTGGGGCAGGGGGGGGGGGGTTTTTTTGCCCTCCGATCCCTGTACAAAACCCTTCCCAAGGGGGAGAAAGGAACAGGAAAAGGTGGGGGGGGGGGGGGGGGGGGGGGATCCTGTAATTTTTCTGCCCCTTGCCCCCCTCCCCATCCCCGAGCCCAGACCCTGCAGGCCTTTCAGGAAAGTTATCATGCCAAAATTAGATTGCAAACCTCCTGCCGCCCCGCCCCCACCAGCCATGAGCGTACCAACGGCTGTCCCTCCCCTTTCTGCCTGGGGTGCCTTTTCCTCCTCCCCGCCTCCATTTG
>NC_134887.1:2996000-3018500 GCF_041734735.1 Babylonia areolata
CACACACACACACACACACACACACACACACACACAACACACACACACAAGACACACACACACACCTGGGATGTGGTCTGTCCACCCGGGCCAATCCAGGCATCACCGTGTCTGTCCCCGGGAATACAGCCGCCCTGCATGGCCCCAGCCTTCAGCAACACTTCTTTCCAGTCAGGGGATAGGTGCTGGCGGGCTTCGTGTGCAGCAAGCACATGGCGCGCAGGAAACAGAACCCATGGCAGAAGATCAAATACGCACGTTAACTGCTCCACTGGCTCCCTGTCTCACACCGAATAAAGTACAAGATCAGCAATCTATGCTACAAATGTATTCTCAAATCGGCCCCTTCCTATCTCCGTGGCTGCCTTCACCTCTACACTCCATCTCGCTCACTACGATCAGCTTCGGATCCACTCCACTTAAGCAAACCCAGATTCAAACTCTCGACTGTTGGCCGCCGTTCTTTCTCTGTCTTCGGACCTTGCAAATGGAATGAACTTCCTCTTTCGCTTCGTCAAGTCTCCACACTCAGCTCTTTCAAGTCTGGCCTTAAAACCCACCTCTTCCCAAAACAGCCTCCCTTCCCTGCCTCTTGAGAATGACTGGTGCGAAAGCGCTTAGATTTGTCCATGCACAAGATTCAGCGCTATATAAGTACCATTATTATTATTATTATTATTATTATTATTATTATTATTATTATTATTATTATTATAGATCCCGTAATCCATGTCAGCGTTCGGTGGAGTATGGAAACAAGAACACACCCAACATGCACACCCCCGAAAACGGAGTATGGATGCCTACATGGCGGGGTAAATATACAAAACGGCTATACACGTAGAATGTTAAATGTTATATCTCTGTCTGAGTGTGTATGTGTACGTGCCTGAAATCTGGTTGAATGACACAGGAAACGAATGATGAGCGCCCAGTGGCAGCCGTCAGTCGGCTCTACCCAGGTAGGCAGCCTGTTGTGTAAATGTCCCCGTGTTTGTAAAGCGCTTAGAGATTGGTCTCCGACCGAGGATAGGCGCTATATAAGTATCCATATCAATCAATCAATAAGGGTTTTGTCCTCTGGCTGAATTCTGTAACAGAAATCCACTCTGACAGGTAAACAAATATAATATTTTATATATGCATACATTTAGCGCGTTGGGTTATGCTGCTGGTCAGGCATCTGCCTAGCAGATGTAGCGTAGAGTATATGGATTTGTCCGAACGCAGTGACGCCTCCATGAGAATTTGAAACGAAAACTGAAACTGAAAACTGAAAGGTGGAGCCGCAGCAGATCCCATAGTGAACGAGCTTCATGATAACGAACTGAACGAACACCAATGCATTCAGAGCCGTGCAGCCAGACTCGTGCTCCGTGACACCAATCACGAGATTGTGACATCACTGGCTCCCTGTGAATGCAGGAATCCAACACAAGGTTGCTTGTAAATTCTTTTAGTGTCTGTATTACAGTAACTCTTGAAGCCCATGGTCATTTCCGAATGCAAAGGACGTAGAATCATCATCATCATCATCATCATCATCGTCACCATCATCGTCATCATCAACCATCATCATCATCATATTACAGTACTGTGCCACCGTTATCTTTTTCTATCTTCTTCATCTACACCACCTTCCTGGAGCCTGCACTCTGTGACACCTCTCTGCTCACAGTGTCTCCGTTATGTCTTCAGACCTTTGGTTAAAAAATAAAATAAAGAAAGGAAAAAAAAGTTTCTCTGTCTTTTGTCGCACTGGAACTCCCTTCCTCGGTCTCAAGGGACAAAACTCAGTGCATTGAAACTTTCAACAAGAACAATTTATATAGCGCCTATCCTCGGTTGGAGACCATGCTCAAAGCGCTTTACAAACACGGGGACATTTTTTGCACAACAGGCTACCTACCTGGGTAGAGCCAACTGACGGCTGCCACTGGGCGCTCATCATTCGTTTCCTGTGTCATTTAATCTGACTTCAGGCACGCACACATGCACACTCACATTTCATTCAATCAGATTTCATGCACGCACACATATACACTTAGACAGACATTTAACATATTTTTATATGTGACTGTTTTGTTTATTTACCCTGCCATATAGGCAGCCATACTTCGTTTTCGAGGGTGTGCATGCTGGGTATGTTCTTGTTTCCATAACCCACCGAACGCTGACATGGATTACAGGATCTTTAACGTGCGTATTTGATCTTCTGCGTGCGTATACACTCGAAGGGGGTTCAGGCACTCTAGAGCAGGTCTGCACATATGTTGACCTGGGAGATCGGAAAAATCTCCACGCTTAACCCACCAGCTGCCGTTACGGAGATTCGAACCCGGGACCCTCAGATTGAAAGTCCAACGCTTTATGATATTGGCAGCGGTCAGTCGGCTCTACCCAGGTAGGCAGCCTGTTGTGCAAAAAAATGACCCCGTGTTTGTAAAGCGCTTAGAGCTTCGTCTCCGACCGAGGATAGGCGCGATATAGTTTTAGTTTAGTTTCAGTAGCTCAAGGAGGCGTCACTGCGTTCGGACAAATCCATATACGCTACACCACATCTGCCAAGCAGATGCCTGACCAGCAGCGTAACCCAACGCGCTTAGTCAGGCCTTGAGGAGAAAAAAAAAAGAGAAAAAAAAAGTATATAAGTATCCGTATCAATCTTCTTTAATAACAACACAGGCTGTGTGCCCCCCCCCCCCCCCACCCCCCAGCCGCCCCACCCACCTCCACTTCCCACCCCAGACCCCTGTCCCCGCATCCCATACACCTCACCTCACCTCACCTCACCTCACCTCACCTCACCTCAGGCCCATAACTACAAACGTAGTCGTTGGGGGAAGCCTGAGGACCGCAGACGCAACCTCCCTTCTCCATCTGTCTCTGTCGGCAGCCGCCGGCAACAGCTCACGTGTGTGGAGTCCGGTCCATTGTTTGATGTTCTCATGTCAGTTCTTCCGCTGTCTTCCTCTTCTTCTCCCGCCCTCGATGGTGCCTTGCATGATTGGTTTGGACAGACTGGTGTGTCGAGTGTTGTGTCCAAACCATGTCAGCTTGCGTCTCTTCACAGTTGAAGAGACACACGTTTGTTCAAAGCGAAGGGTGGTGTGATTAAAAAAAAAAAAAAAAAAAAAAAAAAAAATATATATATATATATATATATACACAGTGACCACTCGCGGCGAGTTTCACTTTCCTTCCTCCATCCTCGTTTCTTGCTGACTTTGCTTCCTTTTGTGTGGAGAGATGAACTGCTTTTTTTTCTCCCTTTTTTTTCTCTCTCCTGATGGGCGACAAATCGAGGTGTATGCAGCACGCACTTGGCGGGGGAGGGGTCAGTGGGTGTGTGTGTGTGTGAGTGTGGGGGCCGGGGGGGGGGGGGAGGGGCGTCAAATGGCGGACAGTGGTGAGTGCGGGAGGGAGTAGCTGTGTGTTTTTTGGTATGTTTGTTTTAATTTTTGTTTTTAGTTGTTGTTGTTTTTTAATGGGGGGTGGGGGTGGGGGTGGGTTGGAGGTGGAATGGGTCAAGCAGTTGGGTGCAAGGCAATGTGTGTGTGTGTGTGTGTGTGTGTGTGTGTGTGAGTGTGTGTGTGTGTGTGTGTGTGTGTGTGTGTGTGTGTGTGTGTCTGTGTTCAGGGGGGTGGGAGGAGGTGAAGGAGGTTCCGGACAATGAAGCGCAAAAAGGCAGTGTGTGTATTTGGGGGGAAGGGGAGGGGTGTGGGGTGGACGGAGTGGAGGGAGGAGGTAGTCAGTAGGTGGGGAAGGGGGGGGGGGGGGTGGAGGGAGTTGGAGGGAGGGGTGGTCAGTAGGTGGGGAAGGGGGGGGGGTGGACGATGGAGGGGGCCCGGAAGGGGGGGGGGGGTGGACGATGGAGGGGGCTCGGAAGGGGGGTGGGTGGACGATGGAGGGGGCTCGGAAGGGGGGTGGGTGGACGATGGAGGGGGCTCGGAAGGGGGGGGGGTGGACGATGGGGGGGCTCGGAAGGGGGGGGGGTGGGTGGACGATGGAGGGGGCTCGGAAGGGGGGGGGTGGACGATGGGGGGGCTCGGAAGGGGGGGGGGTGGGTGGACGATGGAGGGGGCTCGGAAGGGGGGTGGGTGGACGATGGAGGGGGCTCGGAAGGGGGGGGGTGGACGATGGGGGGGCTCGGAAGGGGGGGGGGGGTGGACGATGGAGGGGGCTCGGAAGGGGGGGGGCGATCAGACAGTGGGGAAAGAAGGCCGTGCATGTGGTTGGGGGATGGGGTGAGAGTTGGGGAGTTGGGAATTGGGGGGGTCGGGGGGGAGGGGTGTGGGGGGGGGAGGTCGGTCAGATGCAGACAGTGGGTGGTGTGGGGGGGGGGGGGAGGTCGGTCAGATGCATTTAGTGGGTGGTGTGGGGAGAAAGGGAATGGGTGTGGTGGGGGTGGGGTGGGGGTAGTTGTCAGAGAGTTGGGGGGGGGGGAGGTGGGGGTAGTTGTCAGAGAGTGGGGGGAGGTGGGGGTGGTGTCGGCAGTGAAAGAGGTTGCGTCACAACAACCCAGGAAGGACGGAAGGAAGGAAGCAGGAAGACATAAATGGTGAAGGTAGAAAACAGAAAGAAAAGGAGGGAGTGGGGGGCCGGGGGGGGGGGGGAGCAGGATGAGGGAGTGGGGTGGTGGTTAGGGCTCGTGTTGTCTGACAGGGCTTGGGGTGGGAAGAGGGATGGAGAAATGTGGGTGGGCAGGGGGGCCCGGGGGGTGTGGGGGGGGGGGGGGTTGGGGAAGGGCAGCGGGGGGTTGAGGGGGGTAGACAGAGAGAATGTCTGGATGATCAGATCGCTGGGGTAGGTAAAGGACAAGGCCCGTGAGGAGGGTGGATAGGGTAGGGAGTGCGGGTAGGTTCAGGGAAGGGTTGCTGGTAGTCGTGATGGAGGGAAGAAGGAGGGTGAAGGAGGGGGGGGGGGGGGGAGAGAAGGAGGAGGGATTGACGAAGTCTGTGGCTGCACCAACAAGCTCCTGTTTTCTAAAAGCCGAACGAACAGGTTCAATGGAAGGCAGGCAAAGTAAGCTGTCTGGAAAGAGTCAGACCTCGTTGGTCACATTCAACTGTCGAGAAAAGAAAGACTCCCACGCCCACCCACCCCCCTCCAACCCACCCCACTTCCCCCCAAAAGGAGTCTCGAATCATTCATGCGATTAGTCTGGCAAAGGGGGAGCTGAATATTGACGACGAAAAAAAAAAGAAAAAAAAAAAAGAAAAGAAAAGAAGAAGAAGAACAAACAAAAACAACAACAAAAAACAACAACAAAAAAAACACACTCAAATTTGAAATCAGTTTTTCAATGTAAATAGATAAGCTACAAGCCTCTTTTCTGCATGCTCTCTCTCTTTCTCTCTCTCTCTCTCTGTCACACACACACACACACACACACACACACACACACACCTCACCACAACACACACGCACACGAACACACACACACACACACACACGGATCAACGTGCAGACATGACAGAGGAGGAGCATTGATTGGATGTCTCCTAATGGAGGATCCTTTCAGACGACACACAAGGGAAAGTGGGTCAATTGGTCCCCTACCTTACACCACACCTCACTGAGGAAAGATGCCAGGTTGAGTGGCCATGACGGCTAGGAACTCAAAAGTGCATTCCGTCTGTGTGTGTGTCTGTGTGTGTGTGTGTTGTGTATGTGTGTGTGTGTGTGTGTGTGTGTGTGTGTGTGTGTGTTTCTGTTTGCTTATCTCTGTCTCTCTGTTCCTCTCTTATTCTGTGTGTGTGTGTGTACTTGTGTGCATGCGTGCGTGTGTGTTGTGGGCGCTGGGAAATGTATGTATGTATGTATATGTGTGCGTGTGCTTGTGTGTGCGCTTGTGTGTGTGTGTGTGTGTGTGTGTGTGCGCATGTGTGTGTGTGTGCATGTGTGTGCGTGTGTGTGTGTGTGTGTGTGTGTGTGTGTGTGTGTGTGTGTGTGTACGTGTGTTTGCGTACATGTGTGTTTTGGCTATGTTGTCTGTCTGTCAACTCCTTAACGGACAATTCCTTGCTTGTTTAACCCTTTCACCGCCAAGTTCGCATTTATGCACAGGCGTGGTAGAGGACCCGTGTCACTGAAAGGTGACCGTTCATTGGTCTGTTATCCATGAACCTACTGCTCTTAATGTTCGGTGGTGGGATAAGCCATAATTATTTTCTATACATCGCAGGGGGAATCCCCAGCTATTCTTAGCCACTGTCTTTTCTGTGTTTATACAACAAGGGATTTACTGGCGGTGAAAGGGTTAAGCGTTCGGAGTACTGAGCCTACCATGTGATGGTACCTATGACTGGTGAGAGGTGTGAGCAGTTTGAGCATGATTGAAACATGAGCGCCCAATAGAATGTGTCGTAGTTTGATGCTGAGAGCAGGAACGCACTTCAAATGTTTGTTCCACGTCAGAAATTTCCCGTCTTCTTTGTTGGAAAGTACTTAATTAAACCCATGCTTCATGAATTTCACCTTCTCTTGTGTAAAATCTAGTCATCATAATAGTTGAAGCTTTCGCTGCATTGCTGAAATTGGTGGAAAACGATTGGTACTCACAAACAAAGCAATCTTGATTAATCTTGTTCAACGCCAAACGAGTCTTGTTCGTGGTACGATAAAACAGAATAAGAACGCTGATGCACGCGTGTCTGTGTGTCTTTGTGTGTACAAGATTTTGTATTTGTATTTCTTTTTATCACAACAGATTTCCCTGTGTGAAATTCGGGATGCTCTCCCCAGGGAGAGCGCGTCGCCATACTACAGCGCCACCCATTTTTTTGTATTTTTTCTTGTGTGCAGTTTTATTTGTTTTTCCTATCGAAGTGGATTTTTCTACAGAATTTTGCCAGGAACAACCCTTTTGTTGCCGTGGGTTCTTTTACGTGCGCTAAGTGCATGCTGCACACGGGACCTCGGTTTATCGTCTCATCCGAATGACTAGCGTCCAGACCACCACTCAAGGTCTAGTGGAGGGGGAGAAAATTTCGGGGGCTGTGCCGTGATTCGAACCACCGCGCTCAGATTCTCTCGCTTCCTAGGCGGACGCGTTACCTCTAGGCCGTCACTCCACATATTACATGACAGATGATATTAACAAGTCAGTCTTGCGGTTTGTATACCTGACATACCGAGACTACTTTGCACGTGACTTTTTTTGGTGTGTGTTTGGCGTGTTTGTTTTGTTGTTGTTGTTGTTTTGTGACCACGTAACCGCTTACATCTCGGCGAATCTGTCTGCACAGAGAAAAGTGTTGCACGTTGTCTTATTTGTGTGGGAACACGACAGCCATGATGGCATATTATGCACCCCTGCTCACATTTCATGCACCGAGTGCTCAAATTAGCTACACGTGATGGTAAATAATATTACTGAGCTTTAAGAAACAGCAATCATTCCGTTTAATCACAATTGCAAGTTACTGAAAAAAAAAAAAAATCTTCGACACCACAAGTATTTTGTTTTCTTTACTCACTGAACTTTTATTCGTGTATTTCTGTGTCGTAGTTTCGGATTCAATCAAGTTCCGAGTTAAGGTGCTCAAATTTACATCAGTTCCCACATATAAGCGTTGTATTGTGTCATTTTTGCACAAGTGTTTTTCCATACAACGCAAGTAGCACAGGCGATCACCCGAAATGCATGGTGTCGACAGCATGTTGCAGACAGAACGATGCGCCCAGACGGTCTCACACGTCAAAGTCTATGACGTCATTAGCTGACCTGACGTCATCACTGTGTGACGTAAAACAAGTAAACGCACAACCCGACTCCCAATGCGCCCAGGTCAGACCCATTGGTCTTGGAACGGGACACAAGGCTATTGATTGGGTGACGACATGGCAAGGGAAACGTAAAAATCAATCTGCTGCTTTCGCTTTGCCGGGATGTAGTTAGGGGGGGGGGTGGGGGGGGGGGGGATGGCGGGGTGGGTTGGTAAGGGGGTGTGTGTTTTGGGGGGACGAGGGGGGGTGGGGGGGAGGAAGGGGGGTCTGTATCTATTTTTATTCTTCTCTCTCCGTCATTTCATTCTTCTGTGTGTGTGTGTGTGTGTGTGTGTGTGTGTGTGTGTGTGTGTGTGTGTTTGGAGGCCTGTGTGTGTGTGTGTGTGTGTGTGTGTGTGTGTGTGTTTGGAGGCCTCTGTGTGTGTGTGTGTGTGTGTGTGTGTGAGTGTGTGTGTGTTCTTTAGTTTAGCGTCTTTTCACTATCAGTGATATTAGACGACTGTGTGTGTGTGTGTGTGTGTGTGTGTGTGTGTGTGTGTGTGTGTGTGTGTGTGCTTGTTTGTGTGCCTTTGTATGTGTGTGTGTGTTTGTAAACATGCGTAACCTGCACGATCAATCAATCAATCAATCGATCAATCATTCTCCTGATTAACTTGATGAGCCAACTGCAGCCAACTGCCATTGGGTGCTCATCTTTCGTTTCCTGTATCTTTCAATCGGGGTGTCTGTCACACACAAACACATGCTCACACAAACATGCAACATGTTTACGTGTATGACCGTTTTGTTTTATATTAGATAAGATAAGATAAGATAAGATAAGATAAGAATAACTTTATTATCTCCAGTTAGAGAAATTCGGTCTGGTGCATTATCAAAACATTGACAAGCAAACAACATGGAAACCATCACTGTAAACAACAACAACAGTTATTAGGATTATAACGAAAGCACAAATGTAAAAATATCACATACACTGTTTCGTACTTTCAATCCACACATTGCAGGTAATATTTCAAAATGTAAAAAGAAAAAAAAGAAGAAAAAAAAAGAAGAAATAACAAACGTTATTTCGAATATGATTGTGAACATAACAACAAATGCCCCGCCATGTAAGCAGCCATACTCCGTTTTCGGGGGTGTGCATGCTGAATATGTCCTTGTTTCCAAAACCCACTGAATGCTGGATCACAGGATCTTTAACGTGCGTATCTGATCTTCTGCGCGTGTGTTCACACGAAGAGGGTTCAGGCACTAGCAGGTCTGCACATATGTTGACTTGGGAGATCGGAAAAATTCTCCACCCTTTACCCACAAGATTCGTCGGGGGAATTGAACTCGGGGAAACTCGGACGAGAAGCAAGCACTCTAGCGATTTGACCACCACGCCCGTCGTTGTTTAGTTACTGTGATGAACTGGATGATTTTGTTCTTATGATGTAGCCAAGTGCTCAGCGGGCAACTAACCGTAGTTCAACTCATAGCACATGTCGCAAAGCAGACGGCAGTTTCACTGCAGTGACGGTGTCCAACCTTTGACACGAGGTCCCTATCTGTCTGTCTATCTCTGTGTGCCTTTCTCTCCCTATCATTGTCTCTGTCCCAATCTCTCTCTGTGTGCCTTTCTCTCCCTATCATTGTCTCTGTCCCAATCTCTCTCTGTGTGCCTTTCTCTCCCTATCATTGTCTCTGTCCCAATCTCTCTCTGTGTGCCTTTCTCTCCCTATCATTGTCTCTGTCCCAATCTCTCTCTGTGTGCCTTTCTCTCCCTATCATTGTCTCTGTCCCAATCTCTCTCTGTGTGCCTTTCTCTCCCTATCATTGTCTCTGTCCCAATCTCTCTCTGTGTGCCTTTCTCTCCCTATCATTGTCTCTGTCCCAATCTCTCTCTGTGTGCCTTTCTCTCCCTATCATTGTCTCTGTCCCAATCTCTCTCTCTGTGTGCCTTTCTCTCCCTATCATTGTCTCTGTCCCAATCTCTCTCTGTGTGCCTTTCTCTCCCTATCATTGTCTCTGTCCCAATCTCTCTCTGTGTGCCTTTCTCTCCCTATCATTGTCTCTGTCCCAATCTCTCTCTGTGTGCCTTTCTGTCCCTATCATTGTCTCTGTCCCAATCTCTCTCTCTGTGCCTTTCTCTCCCTATCATTGTCTCTGTCCCAATCTGTCTCTCTCTGTGCCTTTCTCTCTCTCTCTCTCTATCATTGTCTCTGTCCCAATCTGTCTGTCTCTGTGCCTTTCTCTCTCTCTCTCTATCATTGTCTCTGTCCCAATCTGTCTCTCTCTGTGCCTTTCTCTCTCTATCATTGTCTCTGTCCCAATCTGTCTCTCTCTGTGCCTTTCTCTCTCTCTCTCTCTATCAATGTCTCTGTCCCAATCTGTCTCTCTCTGTGCCTTTCTCCCTCTCTCTCTCTATCAATGTCTCTGTCCCAATCTGTCTCTCTCTGTGCCTTTCTCTCTCTCTCTCTCTATCAATGTCTCTGTCCCAATCTGTCTCTCTCTGTGCCTTTCTCTCTCTCTCTCTCTCTATCAATGTCTCTGTCCCAATCTGTCTCTCTCCATCATTGTCTCTGTCCCAATGTGTCTCTCTCTCTCATTGTCTCTGTCCCAATGTGTCTCTCTCTCTCATTGTCTCTGTCCCAATGTGTCTCTCTCTATCATTGTCTCTGTCCCAATCTGTCTCTCTCCATCATTGTCTCTGTCCCAATCTGTCTCTCTCCATCATTGTCTCTGTCCCAATGTGTCTCTCTCCATCATTGTCTCTGTCCCAATGTGTCTCTCAATGCCTTGTATTGTATTGTATTGTATTGTATTGTATTGTATTGTATTTGTCTTTTTATCACAACAGATTTCTCTGCGTGAAATTCGGGCTGATCTCCCCAGGGAGAGCGCGTCGCTACACTACAGCGCCACCCATTTTTTGTTTTTGTTTTTTCCTGCGTGCAGTTCTATTCGTTTTTCCTATCGAAGTGGACTTTTCTACAGAATTTTGCCAGGAATAACCCTTTTGTTGCCGAAGGGTTATTTTACGTGCGCTAAGTGCATGCTGCACACGGGACCTAAGGTTTATCATCTCATTCGAATGACTAGCGTCCAGACCACCACTCAAGGTCTAGTGGAGGGGGAGAAAATATCGGCGGCTGAGCCGTGATTCGAACCAGTGCGCTCAGATTCTCTCGCTTCCTATGCGGACGCGTTTCCTCTAGGCCATCACTTACTTTGTTCTTTAGCGTTCGATGACTGTGGCTGCCACGGTCATTCACAAAAAAAAAAGCACGATAGCTTTTGCTGTGTCTTGAGTCATATATTGAAATTTTAAGATTCATAAGAGTGAGATTCGTTACAAAAAACAAAAAAAAAGTACAAATAATCAGACTGAAATTACTTGGTAGAATTTTGCTGATTCTTACATGCATCGATTTAATTTTCATAGTGGTGAGAATTTCCTATCAGAACTGAAATGATAAAATTATGAATAATCAGTGTGGCACAATGTCAGATACAAGCGCTAAGTATTGTGAAAAAGACTGCTTATAGAATATTAGTAACCTGAAGTCATGCTATGTGTGTGCCTTTCCCATAAATGCATTACAATCAAAGTTTGTGGGAAGAGCAGATTTTTGTTTCTCTCCCATTTTCAATCCAGAGTTGATGTCGACACACTGACAACAACGACGACGACGACGACGACGATGACCACACACACACATACACACAGACACACAGACACACAGACACACACACACACACACACACACACACACACACACGTGAATACCCCCCCCCCCCCCCCCGCCCTCCACCCCTCCCCCCAAATAAACCAAAACCAAAACAAAACAAAAAACAAAACAAACCAACAACAACAACAAAAAAAACCCCCAAAAAACAAAAACCCAGACCCCAGATTTGATGCTTAGGTTTTCTGGAGGAGCATACACACTTCAAGTATAAAAAAAAAAAAAAAACACTCAGCCACACACACACACACACACACACACACACACACACATACACACACACACACACACACACACACACAACAAAAGAAAAAACAACCAACCAAACAAAAAAACAAATAAAAAAACCCACCCTCCTTCCCCCTCCCGCCCCCCTCCTCCTTCCCCCATCCCCTTTCGCAACCACCATCCCCCCCTCTCCCTCCCCCCCCCCCACCTGCCCCCCCCCCCCCCCCCCGCCGCCCCCTCCCTACCTCCCCCTGACTGTCTGTACGTCCGATCTCATTAACTCCGTCCTCCTGAATGCTCCGGGGCGGGCTTCACTTTTGGAACAGGGGAGTGGGCGACAGAGACAGACTGGGGGTGGGTGGGCGTGTTGGTGGGTGGACGGGGACGTAAGGAAAAGACAGGAGGTGGGAGGAGGGGTGGTGAGACAGGGAGGGAAAGAGAGGGTGATGGTTGGGGGCGCTGATCTTAAAAATACATGGATAGCGCATGCCTTGTTTGAACCACTTTGCAAACTGAAGCCAGTGGAAGTGTTCAATCAGCCATTTTGCTTCTCGTGCCAGTATAGCGCGAAGCGGTGACTTCGTATGTGTAGCCGAGCGCTCAGCTGGCTTCACGGCAAGCTTTCAATTGCTCGCGGCGTTAGTTAAGCTGACATTCCTGTCTCCACTGCAAGTTTTCACCACATGCCACTGCACTGTTTTCCTGAAATAACTTTGGTAGATAAACCATTGGCAGATTTCAATCAAGACACAACATTTGGCATGTCGTGGGGGCAAGCATAACACGATTTCATCGTAGACACACGGCTACAGTTCAGAAACTACCACCAGTTAGCAGACGACTTGTCAACAGACTGATGGCCGGATACGAGAAACAATATGGCGTCCAGCTGGCTTCAGTTTTCCTGGCCAATGAGCTGTCTATGTATTTTTAGAACAGTGGGGTGGGGCTGGCTGACGTGGAAGGATAATGGGGTGGGGTGTAGGGGGTGGGGGAAGAGACACTTTGGGAGGGGTAAAAAGGGGAGGGAGAGAACTAGAGAAGGGGGGGGATGGGAGGGGGGAGGGAGAGAGACAAGGGGGAGGGAAAAAGAGAGACAGTGAGAGAGAGAGAGAGAGGTGGAGAGGGGAGAGAGGGGGAGAAAAAGATAGAGAAAGGTGGGGTTTTTTGTCACTACTACTTTCCCACTCCCTAACACACAGCCACCCAACTTGTGCCCTCACCCCACCCCACACTCCCCTGTCCGTTTTTTTGCACCCACCCTACACCCCCACTCACCTCATTGTCATGCAATGTCAGATCACAATCTGGCGTTCTCATTTGGTTGGAAAGACCAAGCATGGACGGCCGGAGATATGACGTATTTTGGATTTTTACGTAACTTGCAGCCCTGTTTGTATTTGTTTTTGTATTTCTTTTTATCACAACATATTTCTCTGTGTGAAATTCGGGCTGCTCTCCCCAGGGAGAGCGCGTCGCTACACTACAGCGCCACCCATTTTTTTTGTATTTTTTCCTGCGTGCAGTTTTTTTAATTTGTTTTTCCTATCGATGTGGATTTTTCTACATAATTTTGCAAGGAACAACCCTTTTGTTGCCGTGGGTTCTTTTACGTGCGCTAAGTGCATGCTGCACACGGGACCTCGGTTTATCGTCTCATCCGAATGACTAGCGTCCAGACCACCACTCAAGGTCTAGTGGAGGGGGAGAAAATATCGGCGGCTGAACCGTGATTCGAACCAGCGCGCTCAGATTCTCTCGCTTCCTAGGCGGACGCGTTACCTCTAGGCCATCACTCCACTCATTGAAATTTGACGTCTTGTGAAATTGTGAACTTTCTTGTTGTTATTGACGGGCGCAATAGCCGAGTGGTTAAAGCGTTGGACTTTCAATCTGAGGGTCCCGGGTTCGAATCTCGGCAACGGCGCCTGGTGGGTAAAGGGTGGAGATTTTTCTGATCTCCCAGGTCAACACATGTGCAGACCTGCTAGTGCCTGAACGCCCTTCGTGTGTATGCGCACGCAGAAGATCAAATACACACGTTAAAGATCCTGTAATCCATGTCAGCGTTCGGTGGGTTATGGAAACAAGAACATACCCAGCATGCACACTCCCGAAAACGGAGTATGGCTGCTTACATGGCGGAGTAAAAACGGTCATACACGTAAAAGCCCACTCGTGTACATACGAGTGAACGTGGGAGTTGCAGCCCATGAACGCAGAAGAAGAAGAAGAAGAAGTTGTTATTATTGGTAACTTGCCTGCATTCACATCGCAATGTCAGTGTATGAGCAAGGTTTAGCATTACCAAGGGAAGGTGTGTGAGGGTCCACCAGAACCACACTGGCAACTGTCCCTAAATGACCAACTTCGTGTTTGAGCAAAATTGAAAATTTCAGAACACACACACACACACACACACACACACACACGCACACACACACGCACACACACACACACACACACACACACACACACCAGAACCAAGAAAACGTTACATCCAGATAAATACAAATCTAGGCTACGTTTGTTGCTGGTTGTAAAAAAAAGAAAAAAAAGAAGAATAACACACACACACACACACACACACACACACACACACACACACACACCAGAACCAAGAAAATAGAACGAAACGTTACATCCAGATAAATACAAATCTAGGCTACGTTTGTTGCTGGTTGTAAAAAAAAGAAAAAAAAGAAGAATAACACACAGACACACACACACACACACACACACACACACACACACCAGAACCAAGAAAATGGAACTAAAACTTAGAACCAGACAAACACTTGTCTAAGGTACGTTTGCTGCTGGTTGTAAAAAAAAAAGAAAAAAAAGAAAAAAAAAAATCACACACACACACACACACACACACACACACACACACACACACACACACACACACACGCCAACAACAGAGTAGTAAGTGAAATATCAAATAGGATGTTACCAAGTACTTTGACAGGATTAAAAGCTAGGGACAAACACGAAAATTGAACAGCTTCTTCGGACACAGCCTACAATCCATGTTTGATCTCCAACGTTAACCGCCCTCCACTGGTGAAGCGGACGCAGCCTACAATCCATGTTTGATCTCCAACGTTAACCGCCCTCCACTGGTGAAGCAGACGCAGCCTACAATCCATGTTTGATCTCCAACGTTAACCGCCCTCCACTGGTGAAGCGGACGCAGCCTACAATCCATGTTTGATCTACAACGTTAACCGCCCTCCACTGGTGAAGCGGACACAGCCTACAATCCATGTTTGATCTCCAACGTTAACCGCCCTCCACTGGTGAAGCTAGGAGGATACAAAAACGGAAACATCAGCTGAACAGACAGCAGCACAAAGCAACGTTAAAAAAACAACAACAAAAAACAAAAACAAAAACAAAACACACACAAAAATACAGTTGGTATTTTCTTTTCTCAGTAACACTTTGTTTAACATTGTTCTTCTTGTCTTTTTATTTATTCATTGTCTTTTCCATCCATATCCATCTAAATACATACACACAGAAAAAGAAACATCGCAATAAGAAATCGGTTTCAAGTTCTCGGGAAAAAAAGTGGGAGGAGGAAGAGGGGTGAATAAGATCGTTAACAACACGCAAGTGTGTGTGTGTGTGTGTGTGTGTGTGTGTGTGTGTGTGTGTGTGTGTGTGTGTGAACTCAAACGAAGAAGTTGAGAAAGTGATCAAAGGGAAGTACCTAGGGTTTCCTTTACGATACCAAGGCTGCATGAGTATTCTCCCCTATAGTCAGCTCTCTCACCACCTCCATTCCCCCCAACACACACAGCTGACAAGACGGGATATTTCATTTTATTTCGTTGGTTACGCTCGGTCATTGCTCATTAGATGTGTTATAGCTCATATGGATTTTCCTGAACGCAGTGACTCCTTGGGGAAAGTTAGGAAACTGAACTAGCATCACAGGATACGCTCCGTTTTCCGTCACCATTAAGTCTCGTTCCCTGAATTATGTCCACACTGCAAAATGCTGCAGATATATGTCTTCGACACTTATGCTTCCAGCATCTCTTGTCTTGACATTTTTGGGTTTTTCTTTCTTTTTTTTCTTTCTTTTTTTTTTTTTTTTTTGATGATACATACCTTTGACATGAGAATGAAAAGAAGCCAATGATTTAGAATGTGTGTGTGCGCTTGCTTGCTGCAGATTGAGAATGTCAAAGCCAGGCTGGTAGACACGATGGTAAAAGCCAGCACGAAGTTCGATATCCTACAGAAGTATTTGGAGAAGCGACGCCTCTTTCTCTACGTAATATATCTAATTCGTACAATTCAGTAGATTAAAAACAAATGCTGGTACCATGTAAAAGACTCTCGATTCCTTCGGGTGAGACCCAACAACGTACCCTGATGATAGCTGCAGCTTCGTTTCCTGTGCACTCCTCAGATCTACCCGTACTGTCAATGACATGTTGCCCCCTTACGGTGAGAGATCCAAAGATACCAATCATTGTCCGGGATCCAACAGCATAGAGGGATATCGACAGACTGGAGGTGGTACAGCACAGCGCTGCTCGTTTTGTGCTGAACCGATACCAGAGGACATGGACACTGGTGGCAGAAACAGAAAGTAGAATCCAAGCATTCGAAACCAAGTGCTTGAGGAGACTGCTACAGACCAATGACTATGTGCGGAACCTGGTCAGCAACCTTGACGGGCCCCAAGAACCACTGCTGGCGACTGTCAAACGACGGAAGATGGCATGGTTTGGTCACGTCATACGACATAACACCCTCTCCAAAACCATCCTGCAAGGGACTGTGGAGGGAGGGCGCAGACGGGGTCGGCAGAGAAAGAGCTGGTCCGACAACGTCAAGGAATGGACCAAAATGACGATGCCAGATCTCCTCACGACAGCTGCCAACAGAACGGCGTGGCGAGCTATGACTTCCTCATGTCCCCCCAACGACCCCAGCGGTCGAGGGAATGAGTGAGTGTGACACCAGAGGGCGGTCTGTATCTCTGAAACGATGGAGCTCTTGCAGGGGCCGACTCTCCAGCGTCACAGAAAATCTGCCCGTCTGTGTGCTCTCTGTAAGATCACCGAGGGAGCCCTGAAGGCAAAGTGCGACCTCCTACAGCACCAGTCATCAAGAGCGAGGAGAACACATTCCTGCACTTTCGCCCGTATTGTGTGCAGAACAGATCGCAGATTGGGTCGCTCTTTCCGATGACAGTCCGTGACTGGAACGTGTTCCTGAGAGTGTGGTCTGTACCCAGTCCACTGCCACCTTGAGGAAGAGGGCTGCAGCACACATTTAAATCCCCATCCAGCCTTTTTTTTTTTTTTTTTTTTTTCATTTCACACCAGTTAGCAACCCAAATACCAATAACTCTAAGACCTGTGACCTTGGAAGGAAGGAATGACAATAGTTTAGTGTTGTTCTCAATCATAAACCGGAAAAGTCACAATCCAATGGCTTCCTCAACAGCCCTCAATGGACAAAGTAGAATCGGTGGAAAACAAGATAATTGAATATAACATTAAAACAAGAGAGCCTTCAAGACTCACTTGTGATACACTTAAAAAAATCCAAGCTTTTTATGTATTGAATATAATTTCAAAATGTAATGTTTAAGATGAGAAAGATCAGTTTAAAGCAAATTAAGTCCCTTAGCATTAATTACAGAGTAATTTCACATTTTTACTATCTGCACCAGAACGTTTGCAAAATAAATAAAGCTTCCATGCTTAGCAAAAGAAGTTCCTGTTTGAGCAAAAAAATGATAATTATGACTGCTCTTTTTGTTGGGTCGAATATCAGATCAAAGTGCCAAGTTTAGAGAATACAAAAAAATATAAATATAACAGTAAATGCAGTTTGCATATGATTAGGCTTCATTTATTATTTTTTTGTGCCCATCCCAGAGGTGCAATATTGTTTGAAACAAGATGACTGGAAAGAACTGATTTTTTCCTATTTTTATGTCAAATTTGGTGTCAACTGACAAATAATTTGCAGAGAAAATGTCAATGTTAAAGTTTACCACGGACACACACACACACACACACACACACACACACACAGACAGACAACCGAACACCGGGTTAAAACATAGACTCACTCTGTTTACACAAGTGAGTCAAAGAAAGAAGGAAAACAGAGAAGAGGAAGCAGTGCTAACTACAGATGAAGTTAACTCACTCAGTACGGCCAGTCCTCTCTTCTCCTCTACACAGACCCCTCGGGTGTCCAGTGGGTGTCTCAATGACCCAACCTTTAGCTTCCGTCGTCAGAATTGTGGTATTGTTTGTCAACATTCACCTCTTCAGTATAAGAGCCTTCCACTTGCAATATTTTGATGGTGGTAATTGGGGTGAAACGCTGTTAACGTCGTCTCTTTCGCTGTTCGTATGGAGAGAGTTAAAATGAAAGCCTTTGCACCCAACGCTTGGCATTCCGAAAAGGGTGCTGGGGAAGTCAAACAAGCATGATGCAAGGGACGTCATTACACTATGCTGAGCACGAGTGGTCAAGTTCAACTCAATCCACGCATTGTCCAGCGGTCAAGCGCTGACACAGGGTTGGTGCTGTGGAGAGTGGCCTTTACATGGATCCCCGAAGAGATGCTGTCCGCCTCTGGTTGACCAAAGTACATCTGCACAACTTTGTGCTGGAGGAAAACAAGTGGAGGTAGTAACTAGAACAACTCTTTCGTTTCGCGTGTGTGTTTGTGTGTGTGTGTGTGTGTGTGTGTGTGTGTGTGTGTGTGTGTGTGTGTGCGTGCGCGCGTGCGTGTGTGTGTCTCAGTGTGTGTGTGTCTCAGTGTGCGTGTGTCTCAGTGTGTGTGTGTGTGTGTGTGTGTGTGTGTGTGTGTGTGTGTGTGTGTGTGTGTGTGTGTGTGTGTGTGTGTGTGTGTCAGTGTGTGTGTGTGTGTGTGTGTGTGTGTGTGTCTCAGTGTGTGTGTGTGTGTGTGTGTGTGTGCGCGCGCGCACGCGTATGTGTGTGTGTGTGTGTGTGTGTGTGTGTGTGTGTGTGTGTGCTTTGGAATAAATATCAACAACAACATACAGATTACAGAGAGGTCACACGATATTTCATCCAGGAGGAGCTATGTAAATCTTCAGTACACTGCTAGGGAATAATCAGTGTTAGGTCGTCACAAGGCCACACACCAGAGGAGACCCTGCACTACTGCTGAGTCACTTCTGTAGAGGACTGTAGTGCCTGTTTTGATTTAACACACTTTTGGAAATCACCTTCTATGCCCCCTACATACGACAAAAATTGCAGACAACGATAACGATAACGATGTTTTATTCAGATTAAACCCAAAGCCCCTTACTGAAGGGGGTCATACAAGAAAATAGATAAGGAAAATGACTTGACACGATAAACCAACATCAGAAATCAACCAAAAGTAGCTAATACAATACTCAACAACATTCACAAAATAACGATTCGAAGTCTCTTCAATGCCTCATATAAGTATATGGCCAAGTTTTGTTGGGTAAGCTCATGTTTTGACGACATGAGCAGATTAAATCTAAAAGCACAGGGATCTTTATAATATTTAGGTCGAATTAATCTTTGTCTGAGGTAACTCAAAGCAGGGCAACATAACAAAAAATGCAATTCATCTTCCCTACCAAGGTTGCACAATCGACACGTATATACATATTCACTCCAGAGCCAGACTGAGTGAGCGTCAACATTTAAAAAATAAAATTAAAAACCGTTAAAATGTGTTCTGCATTTAATGTCATAAAGCTTCGGGTTAAAACAAAACAAAACAAGAGAGGCAAGGCCTTCAAGACTCACTTGTGATAAATTAAGTCCCCTAGCATTAATTACAGAGTAATTTCCCTTCTTTACTATCTGCACCAAAACGTTTGCAAAATAAATAGAAATTCCATGCTTAGCAAAAGAAGTTTCTATTTGAACAAAAAATGATAATAATGACTCCTCTTGTTGTTGTGTCAGAATGAGAGGTCAAAGTGCCAAGTTTAGAGAATACAAAAAATATAGTAAATGCAGTTTGCATATAATTAGGCTTCTTCTTTTTTTTTTTTTTTTTTTTTGTGCCCATCCCAGAGGTGCAATATTGTTTTAAACAAGATGACTGGAAAGAACTGAATTTTTCCTATTTTTATGCCAAATTTGGTGTCAACTGACAAAGTATTTGCAGAGAAAATGTCAATGTTAAAGTTTACCACGGGCACACAGACACACACACACACACACACACACACACACACACACACACACACACACACACAACCGAACACCGGGTTAAAACATACACTCACTTTGTTTACACAAGTGAGTCAAAAAAACCGTAACGCAGACTTGAACGAAGCATGTTCCCAGGCACACACAGTATGGAGTCAGTGATGAAGTGCTGAAGTGACTCATTCTTTTGTCCAGTGAACAGCGTTGAGTTGAGGCACATTAATTAACGAGTTCCAACGACTGGAAGCAAGTTCAACTCAGTTGAAGCAAGCCCCTTGTCAGTGTGACACAGGCTGTTGTTGTTTTTTTTACAAAATGACTGGTCCACTGAAATGCCGTGGCAGAAGTGGCCGGCTCAGAATGGAGATGTGGCCACCAACAAATCAGTGAAACAGGACAGAACTGACAATGCCAAACTTCACAAGATGTACAACTCCAAAAGATGACAAAAAGGGACAAAACTACTTCAAAACTATTTTCACAAAAACTAAGATTCGCTCCCTTTTGTTTGCATTATACTGACTAAAACAAACTAACCATAAGCTTCTTGCAACTAGTAACACTTCAATTCTTTGCCACTGATTATGGTAATTTTGACGGGCGCAATAGCCGAGTGGTTAAAACGTTGGACTGTCAATCTGAGGGTCCCGGGTTCGAATCACGGTGACGGCGCCTGGTGGGTAAAGGGTGGAGATTTTTACGATCTCCCAGGTCAACATATGTGCAGACCTGCTAGTGCCTGAACCCCCTTCGTGTGTATATGCAAGTAGAAGATCAAATACGCACGTTAAAGATCCTGTAATCCATGTCAGCGTTCGGTGGGTTATGGGAACAAGAACATACCCAGCATGCACACCCCGAAAACGGAGTATGGCTGCTTACATGGCGGGGTAAAAACGGTCATACACGTAAAAGCCCACTCGTGTGCATACGAGTGAACGCAGAAGAAGAAGAAATGATAATTTCAAACTGTGCTACACACTTACAATTTCCAGCTGGGCCACACAGGCAGAGAGAGAGCTGACGAGAGACGTTGACCATGATGACGACGACAGACGGTGTCATGGCAGGCTGGCTCCTTACATTTTTTTTGTCCCGGGGCAAATCACTGCTGCAGTGTGGAGACGTGGAACAGAGCCCGGTGTGACAGCATCCACACCCCCTCCCCCGCCCCAACCGCCCCCACCCCCACCCCATCACCCCCCATTCCCCTGCATTAAAAAAGAAAAAAGAAAAAAAAAAATATATTATCATATTTTTTAGATTTCCGGTTTTGATTACACATACTAATTGTTGGCATCCATCGATCTAAGGAGACAATAGAACTGTGCGCCATGTTCAGTCAAGTTGCTGAGCTGCAGCGCCTGCTGTGGCTGTACACTGAGTCCGATTCTCCGTCGGCAGGGCCTGTTACAGCTGCACCAATCGGTCCTAGCTTACAACTCGTAACTGCTGCGTCCCGTGCTGTTCCTGTCGCTGGGGACAGCGGCACTGAAGTGACCTCTCCAGGGCGCGAGCCTGGACGAAGTTTATGGAGATCGTGGGAGATTACAAGTATACAACTGACTGACATTCGTAAGTACTTGAACTTCTTCTTCTTCTTCTTCTGCGTTCGTGGGCTTCAACTCCCACGTCCACTCGTATATACGCGAGTGGGTTTTTTACGTGTATGACCGTTTTTACCCCGGCATGTAGGCAGCCATACTCCGCTTTCGGGGGTGTGCATGCTGGGTATGTTCTTGTTTCCATAACCCACCGAACGCTGATATGGATTACAGGATCTTTAACGTGCGTATTTGATCTTCTGCTTGCATATACACACGAAGGGGTTTCAGGCACTGGCAGGACTGCACATATGTTGACCTTGGAGATCGTAAAAATCTCCACCCTTTACCCACCAGGCGCCGTCACCGTGATTCGAACCCGGGACCTTCAGATTTAAAGTCCAACGCTTTAACCATTCGGCTATTGCGCCCGTCGTAAGTACTTAAACAAATATGAAATTATAGGAAAAGAAATTGGTACACGATGAATGAGAAAAGCAGAAGAAGAAGAGAAAAACACATGATGATATTAGTATTTGTATTTCTTTTTATCACAACAGATTTCTCAAGGAGAGCGCGTCGCTACACTACAGCGCAACCCAACTACAAATACCTATATACAAATATAGAGAGGATAAGTACTGCAATAAGTAAAAAGAACATTTGAATATATCATCCATCGAATACAGAGAGAAAAAAAATCCAGTTTCCTAACATGAATCATTTCCATATATCTTAACGTATGAAATATATTTTCTTTACCCAACATGAAACCAGTTGAAAACTGCACAGTTAATTAACATAAAATCATCTTGGAGTTTTAAGATTTTCACTTTACAATTTGAGTACCTTTTACTGTTAATGAACGTGTTTTATAATGTTGTTTTCAATAAAAAGGTAAATATGGTAACCATCTAAAATTTACACTGAAACTGTACATTTTACATGCCTGTCTGTCTCTGTCTGTCTGTCTCTCCCTCCCTCCCCCCTTCTCTCTATCTATCTATTTATCTTTTATTTTTTTAATTTTGTTTTGTTTATTTATT
>NC_134887.1:3033500-3041000 GCF_041734735.1 Babylonia areolata
AAAACTCTCTCACTCACTAATAGTCATTTTAGTTCACACTGGAAATGGATGAGCTGTTGAGAATTAATCAGGAGGGGGAAAAGGTGGGTCTTCAGACTGGATTTGAAAGATAGCAGCGAAGATGAGTGACGGAGAGGCTGAGGAAGTGGATTCCAAAGAAAGGGGGGTTGGTATGAAAAACTGCGCTGGTCATACGTTTTGGTTCGAGCAGCGGGGATCCTCAGCAAACGACATCATTCAAATGTGAAAATTAACCCTTCAACAAAATGTCTACATCAACAGTGTGTGACGGACTATCAAAGGCATTCCCTTTTCCTCCTCCCACATTCACGAAGTTGACCACTGAGCCCACCAGACCCAGTAGCTTCTCCTGAGTTCAGAGCTTGGGGTTCATCATAGAACGCTTTGCAAATTCTGATCTAAATTACCTCCGCTTGTCGCTAGCGTTTTCATGATTATCTACAAAATGTCATCGGAACGTCACTGGCAAATACTGTCCAAAAGTGCCTTGCTTGAAATAGACGGGATTTTTCTGAGTTTTTTTTTTTCAGTTTGATTTAATTTATCTTTAAAAAAAAATCTTTTCTAGGACTCTGTAGTGTTTCGAGAATTTGTTTTCTGTTCATCGTCTGAACTTTTCTTTTCATTCATTTTTTCATGCTCTCTTGGTTCATCTGTATCCTGATTTCAGTTAGTCTGTTTCATTTTTTTGCTGATTATTGTTAATGTTTTATGTTTCTTTAAAGCCTGACTTACCATTGCTCCTATAGTTGTGTTTTTTTTCTGCATTTTTCATCGATCCATGGGGTGCTCTTTATCATTGATGTTTTAAAAATCCCTTTCATACATTTACCAGCGAGAACAACCCCTTTATCAAGCGTTTTAAAGCTGCCGGAATGTCACATTTAATTAACTCTGTGTTTAACGAAGCTGAAGGTTCAGGGGATATTAGTGCAGTAACATTTCATTAAGTCTGTGGCTGTGTTTTAGAAAGCTAAAACTTCAGAGGATACAAGTGCAATAACGTTTTATTAACTATGTGGCTGTGTTTTAGAAAGCTAAAACTTCAGAGGATACAAGTGCAATAACGTTGTATTAAATCTGTGGCTGTGTTTCAGAAAGCTAAAACTTCAGAAGATACAAGTGCAATAACGTTTTATTAAATCTGTGGCTGTGTTTCAGAAAGCTAAAACGCAGGGGGGGGGGGGGGGGGGGGGGGGGGGGGGGGGGGGGGGGGGGGGGGGGGGGGCAGGGGGGGAGGATGCAAGTACATTAACGTATCCATCCGCTTGATATGGGTTCTGAATTCATTTAAAAGTTGGTTGGGTTTTTTTGGCAGAAGTGGTACTTGCAGCTGGAAGCATTTCTCAGTGCAGGCCTCCCGTCAGCCAGTGCTGACCATGGATAAATCCCAGTTCATGTCTGCCGTCCTAGTACAGCACTGCGTGTGGCTGTAGAGGCTGATGCACGACTGACAGTGTGTGTCCCACAGTCATCACTGGAGGACTGACTGTGTGCTGTTTAACCCTTTCACCGCCAAGCTCGCATTTATGCACAGGCGTAGCAGAGGACCCATGTCACTGAAAGGTGACCATTCATTGGTCTGTTATCCATCAACCTACTGCTCTTGATGTTCGGTGGTAGGATAGGCCATATTTTCTATACATCTATACATCTGTTCTTAGCCACTGTGTTTTCTGTGTTTATACCACAAGGGACATGGGAGCTGAATGCAATGGACAAAGGCGCCACATCCTGTGAGGCCAACAGAATCGCTGCAGCAGAGCAATGCAGACAGGCCAGGAAAAGCAGTGCCAGCAAGTCCCCGACAGCCGCCACCATCCCCTGTCCACACTGTGTCAGAACCTTCCGGGCGCAGATTGGCCTGACCAGTCATCTGCGCACCCACAGAGCCCAACCCACCCACCCCCAGGATGACTAGATGGTCCTTGTCGATCCCGACGGACGAACCACACCACAAGGGAATTTTGTACTCTAAATTGATTGGCGGTGAACGGGTTAAAAACTGCGGCGTTCCTTTCTGCGGGTCCGCTTTTCTTCTGCTGCACACACCAGTCTTTCTCCTGATTTCAGTTGCTTGGTAAGGTTGTGTCTCCAGTTGCTTGGTAAGGTTGTGTGTCCAGTTGCTTGGTAAGGTTGTGTCTCCAGTTGCTTGGTAAGGTTGTGTCTCCAGTTGCTTGGTAAGGTTGTGTCTCCAGTTGCTTGGTAAGGTTGTGTCTCCAGTTGCTTGGTAAGGTTGTATCTCCAGTTGCTTGGTAAGGTTGTGTCTCCAGTTGCTTGGTAAGGTTGTGTCTCCAGTTGCTTGGTAAGGTTGTGTCTCCAGCTGGAGCTGTCGTGTGCGAGGTCCTCCCAGTGCTCTGCGTCAAGTTCGAGAACCTTTCAATCCCTCTTGTAGACGTCTTTGAAGCACAGCTTTGGCCGACCAGTGTCTGACGTCAGTTCTCCGTGGAGCAGGTCTTTGGGGATTCGGTCCTCCTCCGCACGATGGACATGGCCAGCCAGCGAAGCCTGTTCTGCCTGAGCAGAGTGAACATGGTTGGAAGGCCGGCACGAGACAGCACTTCGATGTTGGGCACTTTGTCCGTCCATGGTATGCCCAGGATGTGGCGGAATCACTTCAAGTGTAAAGCATTCGGCCTCTTCTACAGGCATTATATTTTGATTATATTTTAGAGTTCTCGTGTTGTCTTGATGCACGTTCAATGAACCGTTGGATATCAAGCAGCAGTCAGTATCGCTCACTTCATTGTCAGCAACGGAAGTGAATTCACCAGACTCGACGCCTGACAAGAAGTCGTTCAGAATAAGTTATGAAAATAATCAAAACGTCCAAAATCATTAACCACGCAGTCTTTTGAATGAAGCATAATTCATAATCATGTAACTCTTCACTGCCCATCATCAGTGCCCAGCAGCAAAGCGTCACTTCTATTTTTCGGTTTCCTGTCCTCACATTAAGTCAGTCAACAGAATGATCAGAACTTACATTCCTCCAATACATCTGAAACACATGTAAACTGTACAACCAATTTCTGATTCCGAATAACGAGTGCTGTCTGATGGCGGAAGATATAATCCAGTTAACTCACTCAGTACGGCCAGTCCTCTCTTCTCCTCTACACAGATCCCTCGGATGTCCAGTGGGTGTCTGAATGACCCAACCTTTAGCTTCCGTCGTCAGAATTGTGGTATCTTTGTCAACATTCACCTCTTCAGCACAGGAGCCTTCCACTTGCAATATTTTGATGATGGTAATTGGGGTGAAACGCTGTTAACGTCGTCTCTTTCGCCGTTCGTATGGAGAGAGTTAACATGCTTTTACGATAAACCTGTCAGTTCGTTTTAGAACAACGCATGCAGTTACCATTATTCTGTTTCAGTTTATAAAGCACTTCGAGTCTGGTCTGTGACAGAAGGTAGGCGCTGTATAAGTATCCATATCATTTCATTCTGGGGCAGGAGGGAACTGTTGGACCGCGCCCTGTCTCCCTCAGTCACAGGATCACAGAGGGGAGGGGGTGGGGGTGGGGGGGGTTGGTGGGGGTGGGGGGGTGGAAGACATTCCAGGGTTGAGGCAAGGAAGGTCGCTGGGCCACTGGGAGGGGACAGCAGGGAGGGACCGCCCAAAGTGATCAGCAGCCTGAGTCACAACCATCGGGAGGGAGGGCCGCAGCAGTGTTCTGTGATGCGTGATGAAACGACATTCAGTCATCAGCCACTCCACACACAAAACTGTGGCGGCTCACGTATACTCACTCATTATTTATGTATTTATTTTTTCTCAAGGCCTGACTATGGGCGTTGGGTTACGCTGCTGGTCAGGCATCTGCTTGGCAGATGTGGTGTAGCGTATATGGATTTGTCCGAACGCAGTGACGCCTCCTTGAGCTACTGATACTCATACTCACCACTTCCCTCCACACACACACACACACACACACACACGGCCGTGTCATTCTGCACACCACACGACATCACATCACTCTCGCAAAAAAACCCCCACAAAAAACGGAAAAAAAAACCCAAAAAACCACTACCACCACCAAACAAACAAACAAACAAACAACTAAAGAAAACCCCATATACCACCACCACCCTCCTTCCCAACGCCCCAACCATTCTCATTCCAAACCCGAATCACCAACACCGAGAGAGAAAAGAAAAAGAAGGAGAAATAAGTCCTCCGAATTTCCACTCGTGACAGTGACTCAAGAGCATAGTGAAGACATGAACCTCAGGACTATGTCAGGACGGAACAGCAAGCCATCTTGCCCGTGGAAACTGAGAGATGGAGGGGAGGTGGAAGGGGGGGGGGGAGAGAGAGGGGGAGGAGGAGGAGGGCCAAGCCTGGAAGTTGGGGTGATGGTGGGGTAGGGGGGAGGGGAGGTGGGGAGGCGGGGCAGTGAAGAAAGTCATGCATGCGCAGAGTGGGGGGGGGGGGGGGGGGCTCTCTGGACATCGGAGGATCAGAGGCAATTCGGGCCAGTCAAGCCCTCCCCCCCCCCCCCCACCCCCCCCCACAAGCTCGGTTTTTCCCCCGCTGCTTTGAAAGTCAAATAACATCGTCAATAGTCTGGTAATCTCTTTCCAATTTCTAACGGCAAACGAGGCACTGATTCTTCCTTCTGATAACACCCAAGTCGCAAAGAGCGGGAATAGGGCGGAAGAGGGGAGGGGGGGAGAGGGGGGGGGGAAGAGGGTGACTACTCTCAGAGAGACGGAGGGGAGCTTCCAAAAGTTGTCTCCCTTTAGAGTGCAGGCATCGATGGGGAGCTGGGGGGGGGGGGGGGGGTAAGGGAGCAGGGGGTAGGTGAGGGGGGGGAGTGGGGGGGGGGCTAAGAGTTGCTTCCCTTCCGCTGATGGTTTGATGTGTGTGTGTGTGTTTGCCCGGTGGATGAAGACTCCGTTCATCGTCGTCATCAATGTGTCCGATGTCTGTCTGTCTGTCTGTCTGTCTGTCAGTCTGTCAGTCTGTCTTCCCTTTGGACTCATGTTCCCCTCCTGCCGGCGGTGTTTGGTTCTTGTTTTGTTGCAATTTGTTGTCCTCCGTTTTTTGTTTGTTTGTTTGTTTTTTGTTGTTTTACCTTTTCTTCGTTTTTTCATGTCCCCCTCCCCCCCCTCTCCTCCACAAATACACCACTCCTTTAACGTGTGTGTGTGTGTGTTGTGTGTGTGTGTGTGTGTGTGTGTGTGTGTGTGTGTGTGTGTATGTGTGTGTGTGTGTGTGTGTGTGTGTGTGTGTGATTCTAACGATTCGGCCATCAAAAAACAAAAACAAAAACAGACAAACAAACAAACCACACGCACAAAAAAAAGAACAAAATGGTGTGTGTTTCTTGTGAGCTGTTCACACGCATTATTAACGTGTTTTTTTGTGTGCATGTTTTTGGGTTTTTTGTCTTGTGTGTGTGTGTGTGTGTGTGTGTGTGTGTGTGTGTGTGTGTGTGTGTGTGTGTGTGTGTGTGTGTGTGTGTGTGTGTGTGTGTTATTGTATCTATTTTATTTATTTATTTTGTTTTATTTTTTAAACTTGTTTCGATATAATTCTGTATAAACAGCCGACAACGAAGTTTATTTCAGGGCTCTTGCGAGTTGTTTATGGTCCCCCCCTCTCTCTCTCTCTCTCTCTCTCTGTATGTGTGTATGTGTGTGTGTGTGCGTGTGTGTGTGTGCGTGTGTGTGTGAGAGAGAGAGAGAGAGAGAGAGAGAGACAGACAGAGAGACAGAGAGAGAGAAACATTCCAATATATCCCGTTTATTCCAGTTTATAAATGAAGGAATTAATGTGAGAGAAGGAGGAGGGAAGAGAGGAGGAAAGGAAGGAAGGAAGGAAGGAAGGAAGGAAGGAAGGAAGGCAGTGAACAGGGAAGGAAAGCACTGAGGAATGACGTAAAGGAGGGAGGAAGGAAGGGAGAAGGAAGGATGGAAGGAAGGAAGGATGAGAGGCAGGAAGGAAGGAAGGCACGGAGGAATGAAGTAAAGGAGGGAGAAGGTGAGAAAGGGAGGAGGAGAGGGAGGAAGGAAGGAAGGGAAAGATGAAGGAAGGAAGGAAGGAAGGAAGGAAGGAAGGAGGGCAGGAAAGAAGGAAGGAAGGAAAAGATGAAGGTAGGAAGGGAGGAAGGAAGGAGGGCAGGAAGGAAGGAAGGAAGGAAAAGATGAAGGAAGGGAAGAAGGAAGGAGGGCAGGAAGGAAGGAAGGAAGGAAAAGATGAAGGAAGGAGGGGACGAAGGAAGGAAAAGATGAAGAAAGGAAGGGAGGAAGGAAGCAGGGCAGGAAGGAAGGAAGGAGGGCAGGAAAGAATGAAGGAAGGAAGGAATAGATGAAGGAAGGAAGGGAGGAAGGAAGCAGGGCAGAAAGGAAGGAAGGAAAAGATGAAGGAAGGGAGGAAGGAAGGAATGAGGGCAGGAAGGAAGGAAGGAAGGAAGGAAGGAAGGAAAGATGAAGGAAGGAGGGGAGGAAGGAAGGAATAGATGAAGGAAGGAAGGGAGGAAGGAAGCAGGGCAGAAAGGAAGGAAGGAATAGATGAAGGAAGGAATGGAGGAAGGAAGGAGGGAGGGAGGGCAGGAAGTTAGGAAGGAAGAGAGGGAGGGAGGAAAAGATGAAGGAAGGGAGGAAGGCAGGAAAAGATGAAGGAAGAAAGGAAGGAAGAAAGAAGGGTACGAAAGAAGGAAGGGAGGAAGAAAGGAAGGAAGGAAAGTAGGAAAGAAGGAAAGCACTGAAGGAATGAAGAAAAAAGATGAAGGTAGGAAGGGAGGAAGGATGTTATACGTGGACTCCCCAAAGCTCGCTGCACACACGTCCTGCTGCCAACGCACCGGAAACTCGTCTGGTGGGATGTACGACCCCCGGGCACCCAGCCTCAAGGTCAAGGTCGGAGGTGAGAGGTCGCTGTGGGTGGGGGAGGGGGGAATCGGCGTTCGTCTTGTGGGAGTCTCAGTAACCCGTCTGTGTCCAGCCTACATTGTGCGCGGCCATGGTTGTTACTGATGTTGTTATTGATGTTGTTGTTATTGATTGTCGCTATGTGCTGGAGGTTGTGTTTGTTGTTGTGGTTTGTTTTGTTTCGTCATTGATTGTTGACTGGTGATCGTTGTTGTTGTTGTTGTTGTTGTTGTTGTGGTTGTTGTTTGTTGTTGGTTGGTGATTGATGTTGTTGTGATGGTGGTGGTTGTTATTATGGTCGTCGTCGTCGTTGTTGTTGTTGTTGTTGTTGCTGTTTTTGATGATGATATAAAACCTTGGTCGCGGAGGAAGGAAGAGAAGAAGGAAGGAAGAGAAGAAGGAAGGAAGAGAAGAAGGAAGGAAGGAAGGAAGGAAGAGAAGAAAGAAGGAAGGAAGGAAGGAAGAGAAGAAAGAAGGAAGGAATGCAGAGAAGGAAGGAAGAGAAGAAGGAAGGAAGGAAGGAAGGAAGAGAAGGAAGGAAGAAATTAAAGGAATAGTTTTTGTTTCAGTTTCTCAAGGAGGCGTCATCGCGTTCCA
>NC_134887.1:3048500-3051000 GCF_041734735.1 Babylonia areolata
CGTGTCACATCATGTTGTAACGTGTCACATCATGTGTCGTAACGTGTCACATCGTGTGTTGTAACGTGTCACATCATGTGTTGTAACGTGTCACATCATGTGTAGTGACGTGTCACATCATGTTGTAACGTGTCACATCATGTGACGTAACGTGTCACATCATGTGTTGTAACGTGTCATATCATGTGTTGTAACGTGTTTTAACGTGTCACATCATGTGTTGTAACGTGTCACATCATGTTGTAACGTGTCACATCATGTGTCGTAACGTGTCACATCGTGTGTTGTAACGTGTCACATCATGTGTTGTGACGTGTCACATTGTGTGTCGTAACGTGTCACATCGTTTCGTATTACATCGCGTCCTCGCCTATCGTATTGTGGAGTATTGAATTGCAATGCCCTGTATTGTACTGTGTGTATCGAATCGAATCGTACCGTATTGTATCTGTCGTATCGGATTGTAGCGTATAGTATGGTGTTTTGCAATGCATCGCGTCTTATCGTGTCGTATTGTATTGTATTGTATTGTATTGTATTGTATTGTATTGTATTGCATTGTACTGTATTGTATTGCAGTGCACTTTATTGTGCTGTATGTATCGAATCGTATCGTATTTGTAGCGTATCGTATGGCGTTTTGCAATATATCATGTCGTATCGTATTGTATTGCATTGAATTGTGTTGTGTTGTGTTGTGTCGAGTTGTGTTGTATTGTATCGCGTTGTTTTGCTTTGCATTGCATCGTATCGTATCGTAACGTATCGCATCGTACCGTATCGTATCGTAACGTATCGTGTGCACTGTATTGTATTGTATTGTATTGTATTGTATTGTGTTGTATTGTGTTGCATTGTGTTGTATTGTATTGTATTGCATTGTATTGTATTGTATTGTATTGTATTTGTTTCGTTGCGCTGTGTTGTATTGTATTGTATTGCATTGCATTGCATTGCATTGTATTGTATTGCATTGCATTGCATTGCATTGTATTGTATTGCATTGCATTGCATTGCATTGCATTGTATTGTATTGTATTGCATTGTATTGTATTGCATTGCATTGCATTGTATTGCATTGTATTGTATTGCATTGTATTGCATTGCATTGCATTGTATTGTATTGCAATGTACTGCACTGCACCCAGCCAGAGCCAGACGCGGAGTGACGGAGAAGCGGGTGTTTTGCTGCAGGACGAGGCGGGCAGGAACACCGAGCTTTCAATCAACACTGGGACCACCCCGAGCCGACCGCCAGGCGTCCTCACTTTGCCACGTTGGGCACTCCCTGCTAATCACCGACGTCTGGGCGCGCGTGCGTAAACCGGTGTAGCCGCATTTTCCACCCCCACCCCCCCCCTGTTTGTTTTGACCCCTGGGGTTAAATCTGGCTACCTCAGTTGACTGCCACCCCCCCACCCACCCACCCAGCCCCCACATCCCTTCAGCCCGATCTATGAAGCCTAGCGAGGGATGTCCCCCTGAGGGGTAAACTTCAACTACTCAAGTAGGAAGGTGGCAGAGTGGTTAAGACGCTTCTCTTGCCAACACAGTGTCCGTGAGGGTCTGGGCTCGAATCCCGCTCTCGCCCTTTTTCCCAAGTTTGACTGGATACAATAAAATCAAACTGATCATCCCAGTCCAGTCATTCGGATGAGACAATAAACCGAGGTCTTGTGTGCATGACGCATTTGGCGCGCACTGAAAAAAAAAAAGAAAAGAAAGAAAAAGGAAAAAAAGAACCCACGGCAACAAAAAGAGTCGTTCTCTGGCAAATTTCTGCGGAAGAAATCCACTCTGATAGGTACACAAACATGGTATATGCATTCACACAAGGCCTGGCTAACCGCGTCAGGTTACGTTGCTGATCAGGCATCTGCCTAGCAGATGTAATGTGGTCCATAATGATTATGGTTTAGCCCGAACACAGTGACGCCTCCTCCATATTCTCAACAGGAAGCAGACCTGACTTCCACGAACCGGATTTTACTCTTGCGTTTACACTGCACCCCCAATGCTAGAATGCATACGGGGGTCATTCTAGCCAGCAAACATATGGGGGGTCATTCTTGCTAGCAAACACACGGGGGTCATTGTAGCTAGCAAACACACGGAGGTCATTGTAGCTAGCAAACACACGGAGGTCATTGTAGCTAGCAAACACACGGGGGTCATTGAAGCTAGCAAACATATGGGGGGTCATTGTAGCTAGCAAACACACGGAGGTCATTGTAGCTAGCAAACATATGGGGGGTCATTCTTGCTAGCAAACACACGGGGGTCATTGTAGCTAGCAAACACACGGGGGTCATTGTAGCTAGCAAACACACGGGGGTCATTGTAGCTAGCAAACACACGGGGGTCATTGTAGCTAGCAAACATATGGGGGGTCATTGTAGCTAGCAAACACACGGGGGTCATTGTAGCTAGCAAACACACGGAGGTCATTGTAGCTAGCAAACACACGGGGGTCATTGAAGCTAGCAAACACACGGGGGTC
>NC_134887.1:3061000-3066000 GCF_041734735.1 Babylonia areolata
CGCCGGTTCGAATCACGACTCAGCCGCCGATATTTTCTCCCCCTCCACTAGACCTTGAGTGTTGATCTGGACGCTAGTCATTCGGATGAGATGATAAACCGAGGTCCCGTGTGCAGCATGCACCTAGCGCACGTAAAAGAGCCCACGGCAACGAAAGGGTTGTTCCTGGCAAAATTATGTAGAAAAATCCACTTTCGTAGGAAAAACAAATAAAACTGCATGCAGGAAAAAATACTAAAAAAATGTGTGGCGTTGTAGTGTAGCGACGCGCTCTCCCTGGGGAGAGCAGCCCGAATTTCACACAGAGAAATCTGTTGTGATGAAAAGAAATACTACTACTACTACTACTACTACTACTACTTCAAAGCTACCATTGCTGCAATCACCAATCGCAAATGGAATCTTGGGAAATAAATACGATCAGAACAACAATTACAACAACAATAACGGCTCATATCAGTTCAGTTCAGTAACTCAAGATAGAGTCACTGCGTTCGGATAAATCCATATACGCTACACCACATCCGCTTCGCAGATGCCTGACCAGCAGCGTAACCCAACGCGCTTAGTCAGGCCTTGTAGGGGGAATAAAAAGTAATGAAGTAGAATAAGATATAAAAGTAACGAAATAATCATATAAGTAATTTAACCAATACATTGGTAAATTGAAATAGTAAAAACAAATGATGAAAAAAAGGGGGAAAAAAAAGAAAAAAAAAGTGAGAAAATCAACAGATGGATGACTGTCATAAAATAGAATAGAAAAAAAAACAAACAATATGAATAACAAAACAACAACAACTACAACTACAGCTACAAACTGTAGCAGCACTTAACAGGCAGCAACCAATGAGATGAGGATATCCTTTTCATTAGAGTCAAAGTGCTAAGGCTGTTTTTAGATTTGAGTGGAACAAGAGAGAGAGAGGGAGAGAGAGAGAGAGAGAGAGAGAGAGAGAGAGAGAGACAGACAGACAGACAATTACAGAGCGAGGGAGAGGGGGAGAGAGAGAGAGAGAGACAGACAGACAGTTACACAGAGAGAGACAGAGACATAGAGACGCAGATAGAAAGACACAGAGACAGTGACAGAGACAGACAGACAGACAGTTACAGAGAGAGACAGACAGACACACAGAGACAGTGACAGAGACAGACAGACTGACAGTTACAGAGAGAGAGACAGAGACATAGAGACAGTGGCAGAGAGAGAAAGAGAGAGAAGAAGAGAGACAGACAGAGACAGCGGCAGAGAGAGAGAGGGAGAGACAGCGAGCGAGCAACCGAGAGAGAGAGAGAGAGAGTGACAAAGAAAGAGAGGGTGGTAGAGAGACAATGATAGCGACAGAGAGAGACAGAGACAATGAAAAAGAGAGAGGGGAGGAAGACAGAGACAGACAGGCAGAGACAGCTGCACACACACACACACACACACACACACACACACACACACACACACACACACAGAAAGAAACAGAGACAGACAGACAGACAGAGTGACAGAAAAAAAGAAAGAGTGAGAGACAGAGAGAGAGAGAGAGACAGTGACAGAGAGAGAGGAGGGAGAGAGAGACAGAGATATCGACAGGGAGAGAGAGAGAGAGAGAGAGAGAGAGAGAGAGAGAGAGTGACAAAGAAAGAGAGGGTGGTAGAGAGACAATGATAGCGACAGAGAGAGACAGAGACAATGAAAAAGAGAGAGGGGAGGAAGACAGAGCCAGGCAGACAGAGACAGCTACACACACACACACACACACACACACACACACACACACACACACACACACACACACACACACACACACACACACACACACACAGAAAGAAAAAGAGACAGAGACAGACAGACAGAGTGACAGAAAAAAGAAAGAGTGAGAGACAGAGACAGAGAGAGAGACAGTGACAGAGAGAGAGGAGGGAGAGAGAGACAGAGATATCGACAGGGAGAGAGAGACAGAGAGAGGCAGAGACAGAGACAGACAGACAGAATGACAGAAAAAAGAAAGAGTGAGAGAGAGAGACAGTGACAGAGAGAGAGAGAGAGGAGGGAGAGAGAGACAGAGATATCGACAGGAAGAGAGAGAGAGAGAGGGAGAGACAGAGATATCGACAGGAAGAGAGAGAGAGAGAGAAGGAGAGACAGAGACAGACAGATGCTCAGCCGTATAGACACAACGACATATCGACCTCACCCTCTGTCGCGTCAATGTTGGATATCATGGCTCACAGAACCAGCCACTCACACACCCACATGGCTTTCTGGTCTTAGACCCCCCCCCCCCCCCACACACACACACACACCCTCACACTCCCCTCCTCCCCACCCACCCCCACTCCCCCCACCCCACCCCGCCCCATATTCGCTCCTCAAGCCACCTCTCTCTGTCTCTCTGTCTGTCTGTCTGTCTGTCTGTGTCTACCGTCTCTCTGTGTCTCTCTGTCTGTCTCTCTGTCTCTGTCTGTGTCTACCGTCTCTCTCTGTGTCTCTCTGTCTGTCTCTCTGTCTCTGTCTGTGTCTACCGTCTCTCTCTGTGTCTCTCTGTCTCTGCCTGTGTCTACCGTCTCTCTCTGTGTCTCTCTGTCTCTGCCTGTGTCTACCGTCTCTCTCTCTGCCTCTCTGCCGTTGTCTGTTGCCGTTGTCTGTCTGTCTGTCTCTGTCTGTCTGTGTCTACCGTCTCTCTCTGTGTCTCTCTGTCTCTGTCTCTGTCTACCGTCTCTCTCTCTGCCTCTCTGCCGTTGTCTGTTGCCGTTGTCTGTCTGTCTGTCTCTGTCTGTCTGTGTCTACCGTCTCTCTCTGTGTCTCTCTGTCTCTGTCTGTGTCTACCGCCTCTCTCTGTGTCTCTCTGCCGTTGTCTGTCTGTCTGTCTCTGTCTGTCTGTGTCTACCGTCTCTCTCTGTGTCTCTGTGTCTCTGCCTGTGTCTACCGTCTCTCTCTGTGTCTCTCTGTCTCTGCCTGTGTCTACCGCCTCTCTCTGTGTCTCTCTGCCGTTGTCTGTCTGTCTGTCTGTCTGTCTGTGTCTACCGTCTCTCTCTGTGTCTCTCTGTCTCTGTCTGTGTCTACCGTCTCTCTCTGTGTCTCTCTGTCTCTGTCTGTGTCTACAGTCTCTCTCTGTGTCTCTCTGCCGTTGTATGTGTCTCTCTGTCTGTCTCCCTGTCTGTCTGTCTTTCTGTCTCTCTTGTTTACGTTGATATGAAATTGCATGCCTCCGAATGTCCCGTGTGTACTTCATAATCGCCATTATCGTCATCGTCATCATCATCGATATCCTCCTCCTCGCCATCATCACCATCATCATCATCATCATCATCATCATCATCATCATCATCTCTCTCTCTCTCTCTCTCTCTCTCTCTCTCTCTCTCTCTCATTGCATTGCACCGCAACCTATGTATATTCATATACATTTTTCTCATGAGTGCACGAACTATGATTATGTACCTGTAAATGTTCACTGTGTATTTGAGTGTACTGGAGTGTCCTGTTTGTACTTCTACAACCTTTTGTTATTTTGTGAATGTTTTGATTTCTTTTCTTTTTGCCCTGAGGGCTGGATGTAAAAATACACACACACACACACACACACACACACACACACACACACACACACACACACACACACACACACACACACACACATATATATATATATGTTTATTCCACTCCCCTCATTAAAACAAAATTCGTTCTCTCTCTCTCTCTCTCTCTCTCTCTCTCTCTCTCTCTCTCTCTCTCTCTCTCTCTCTCTCTCTCTGTGAAATCTTCGTCATTTACTGTCTCTGATAACAAAGACTTAGGTATTCTGTCATTGAAATGGAAACTCATTCATAATAAAGCGCTTTTTATGTTTAAAATAATGTCTGGTTTTGCTCCTCCGTCTCTATAAAAGCGATTCGTTACAAGTACAATACGTAACACCAACAAAATCATGGTACCACCGCCTGGAATTGATTTATCTAAATCGAGTTTCGCATATTCTGGCGGTTGCCTCTGAAACAACATCTTAACTAGTTTTAATGTCCATACAAGTTTCACTGTGTTCCAAAAAACGTATCGTGAGTACTTGATGGAAATATTAGCAAGTTCTGCTTAGAATAGTTGTCACATTCATCTTTTTAGAGTTATGCATGCGTGTGAATGACTGGTGCGAAAGCGCTTTGATTTGTCTCTGCACAAGATTCAGCGCTATATACATACCATTATTATTATTATTATTATTATTATTATTATTATTATTATTATGTCATATGATATTACTGTATATATATATATATATATATATATATATATATATATATATATATATATATAGATAGATAGATAGATAGATAGATAGATAGATAGATCTTTACAATCATTTTCTCCTCTCACCCATTTTCTTAATTCTTTTCTCTCCTCATGCATTTGAAATACGTGTTGATTGATATGATTATGATGTTTGCTGTAATGCTGTTTATTTTCTCGTCTGTCTATGAACTTGTTTGTTTAACATTTAGTCACTTTCTTGTGTGTTTTTTCTTCACACCTTTTCTTTTGACAGTTTTCCCTTTCAAGGCCTGGTGAAAACAAGGAGTTTGCTTACTCTATTACCATCAGAAATAAAATTCATTCATTTCTCTCTCTCTGTGTCTCTCTCTCTCTGTGTCTCTCTCTCTGTGTGTCTCTCTCTCTCTCTGTCTCTCTGTCTCTCTCTCTCTCTGTCTCTCTGTGTCTGTGTGTGTGTGTGTGTGTGTGTGTGTGTGTGTGTGTGTGTGTGTGTGTGTCTCCTCTCTCTCTCTGTGTCCTTCAATCTTCCCACTCTTTTTCATCCATTCTCTCTGTCTCTCTTTCTACCTTCTCTCTCTGTCTTTCGTTCTCTGTCTCCGCCCCTCTCTGTTCGTGTCTCTGTCTGTCTCTATATCTTTCTGACTGTCTGTGTCTGTCTCGGTATCTGTCTGTCTGTCTGTCTTTTTCTCTATACACTATCTATATCTTATCTATATGTTTATCTGTCTATGTACAT
>NC_134887.1:3078500-3101000 GCF_041734735.1 Babylonia areolata
AATGTCACACAAAATAAAGTGATACACAAACAACAAAATGTCACACAAAATAAAGTGATACACAAACAACAAAATGTCACACAAAATAAAGTGATACACAAAAAACAAAATGTAACACAAAATAAAGTGATACACAAACAACACAATGTAACACAAAATAAAGTGATACACAAACAACAAAATGTCACACAAAATAAAGTGATGCACAAACAACAAAATGTCACACAAAATAAAGTGATACACAAACAACAAAATGTAACACAAAATAAAGTGATACACAAACAACACAATGTAACACAAAATAAAGTGATACACAAACAACAAAATGTAACAGAAAGTAAAGTGATGGACAAGCAACAAAACTGACAGAAAAATAAAGTGTTGGACAAAAGCAAAATGTGTCACAAAATAAAGTGATGGACAAAAGCAAAATGTGTCACAAAATAAAGTGATGGACAAAAGCAAAATGTGTCACAAAATAAAGTGATGGACAAAAGCAAAATGTGTCACAAAATAAAGTGACGCACAAGCAACACAATGTGATGGAATGACAATAGCAAAACGCCGTTTTAAAATACGAACAAAATGTGACAGAATTATAGCAACAAAGTGCTAAATAGAAAACATCAAAATATGAAAGAAAAGCACACCGACATATGCTAGACCACCAAAAAAAAAGAAAGAAAAAAAAAAGAAAAAAAGGAAACACACACACACACACATATGCAGAGGGAAAAAACAAACAACACATCATGACAGCAGAACACTAACAATATGTAAAGAAACACAGCAACACAATATGCCCCCACCTACACTCGCCCCCAAAACACTCTGATCTCTTTGTGAACGACTATCAGTAAACACACACACACACACACACACACACGCACGCGCGTGCAATCAAGCACACGGACGCACGAACACACACCCGCACAATGTGTTTAGCTGTTTGAGAATAATAAGGGTTTGAAATGATTCTTCGACCTATATTGAAGCAATGGTGTGAACAATTCGCATATTCCAATCATTTATTATATCTGTAGGTTATGTGATATTACTGTGGTGGTGAATATAGTCTACGTGTTTTGTTTGGTTTGTTTTTTTTGGTTTTTTGTGTTTTTTTTGTTGTTGTTTTTTTTTATTGTTGTTGTTGTTGTTGTTTTTCAATTCATGGATCGACTTATCATTTGTTTTTTCTCGTTGTATTCGTTTGTTTGGTTCATGTGTGCATTTCATTTGCCTCTTTATTTGTTCTCGTCTTTCAGTGTGTTTGGTAGTAGTTGTTTTATTTGCAGACTGTTAGTAAAGAGTGTGTTTGGTAGTAGTTGTTTTATTTGCAAACTGTTAGTAAAGAGTGTGTTTGGTAGTAGTTGTTTTATTTGCAAACTGTTAGTAAAGAGTGTGTTTGGTAGTAGTTGTTTTATTTGCAGACTGTTAGTAAAGAGTGTGTTTGGTAGTAGTTGTTTTATTTGCAGACTGTTAGTAAAGAGTGTGTTTGGTAGTAGTTGTTTTATTTGCAAACTGTTAGTAAAGAGTGTGTTTGGTAGTAGTTGTTTTATTTGCAGACTGTTAGTAAAGAGTGTGTTTGGTAGTAGTTGTTTTATTTGCAAACTGTTAGTAAAGAGTGGTAACTCTCTCCATTCACAGGGTACACAACTTCAAGTTAGTGCTGCTTACGCGACTGATTCAGCTAGCACACAGGTAAATAAAAGGTACATTGGAACAAACCCAGACACTTCCTCAAAACAGGAAGCGCTTGGCCTGTCCTTATACCGATCATTTGACATGTACACACAGCAGCAAAGACAGAAGAAATGGGCAAACACAAATAAGCTTTTATTCAAGACTGGCATAGCCTCTTTAATCCTGGACATTCCACACAGAACACATTGACAATACAGAACAAACACATAGTTGCCTCAGTGGTTTTTCAACTGGAAATTAACAAATTTTTATTTGCAAACTGTTAGCGATGGAATCTATTTCATTCTGTCTTTCATATCACTCTCTCTTTTTTCCTTATTGAATATGTATTGTATTGTATTAGATAATATTGCGTTGCATTGCATTGTATAGTGTTTCCTTGTGTGAAACATAATCTGCTTTCCCAGCAGTGAAGCGCCACTTTCTTCTCTCTTTTGTCTGTCTAGAGGTGTAGTTACTTTGCTATCAGAATGCCTGTATCTGTCTAGAGGTGTAGTTACTTTGCTATCAGAATGCCTTTTGTCTGTCTAGAGGTGTAGTTACTTTGCTATCAGAACGACTTTATCTGTCTAGAGGTGTAGTTACTTTGCTATCAGAATGCCTGTATCTGTCTAGAGGTGTAGTTACTTTGCTATCAGAACGCCTTTATCTGTCTAGAGGTGTAGTTACTTTGCTATCAGAATGCCTTTTGTCTGTCTAGAGGTGTAGTTACTTTGCTATCAGAATGCCTTTTCTGTCTAGAGGTGTAGTTACTTTGCTATCAGAATGCCTTTTGTCTGTCTAGAGGTGTAGTTACTTTGCTATCAGAATGCCTTTATCTGTCTAGAGGCGTAGTTACTTTGCTATCTGTCTAGAGGTGTAGTTACTTAGCTATCTGAACGCCTTTATCTGTCTAGAGGTGTAGTTACTGTGCTACCAGAATGCCTTTTTCTGTTTAGAGGTGTAGTTACTTTGCTGTCAGAACGCCTTTTTCTCCAACATGGTTTAGGGCCAGCCGCTTTGTTGCCGTCGGTTCTTTAACGTTCGCTGTCTGCCTGCTGTCCACGGGACCTCGGTCTGCTCATCGTCAGAGCTGTGACTGTGGAAATCATGGAAGAAACATTTGTTTTTGGGGAGGGTTCTTCTCTCTCTCTCTCTCTCTCTCTCTCTCTCTCTCTCTCTCTCTCTGTTTTGTTTCTTTTTGTTTTGTTTTTTGTGCGTTCATGTGCATGCTTGATTGAATATTTGTTTATGTATAGGCCTGCAGAGCTTGTCAATTCATTCCAGTCATGTATCATATTTCTTCTGCACAGCATGTGCTTGGTTTGTTTGCTCCTCCGCAACCACCCGCTCCACCCCCACCCCCACCCCCTCCTCCCGCCCCACGCACATACACCCCTCCAGTCTTACCCCCAAAGAACCATCAGCATAGATCAGCGACTCCTGAAGACAGACGGACAGACAGAAAAACAGACAGAAAGACAGACACATATCCAAACAGCTGATCACCAGCGCTGAACACGCCAACCCCTTTGACCAATCACAAACCGGCTTCCACCATTTAAAAAAAAAAAAAAAAAAAAAAACAGAAAAAAACCCCACCCTCCGCTACACATCTATGAATAATCTCCAGTCTCGCGAGAAACGTGAAGACGTCCGCCAGTGGGGGATGGGGGGAGGGGTTAGGGGGGGTGGGTGGGGAAGGGGCGGGGTGGGGGAGGCGGGAGAGGGGAAGAGGGAAGGGGGAGAGGGGAGGAGAGTTTGCTCATGCGCACGTGCGGCAATCGTTCGCTCGCCAATCGTCTTGGCTTTTGCCGGCCGTGTCGTCAGCCAGTCAGAAGCCAGCTGTCTGTGTGACGGGCCGGTAACGCACGGCGAGAAGAAGAAGAAGAAGGAGAAGAGGAGGAGGAGAAGAAGGAGGAGGCTTACGAAGAGTGAAGGGGCAGGCAGACAGACCGCGCAGGGTTGGTTAGTTGGCAGTGGGGAGGAGGTCCATCCACCCAGAGGCTGAAGTTAGTTTGACTCAGGACCTGTCTTGAAGCCTCTCTCTCTCTCTTCGTACCAAGCGTCTACTTTTTTCTGCTTCTTCTTCTGCAACTGCTGTGGACGTTGGTAGGTAGTGGTGACGTTGTTTGTTGGTGTTGTTGTTTGTTCTTTCTACCGTGAAATCGTTGGTTAAAAAGAAACAAAAATATTGGTTTTGCTTTTGTTTAGTTTTGGTGTGTGTGTGTGTGTGTGTGTGTGTGTGTGTGTGTGTGTGTGTGTGTGTGTGTGTGTGTTGGGGAGGGGGAGAGTGGTAAAGAATAGGATACAGGTATGAACAGTGTTTTACCTGTCTGTTTTGCTTCATGTGTCTTCTTTTTTATTTTTTTTTTTATTTTTTACTTCGTTTGTCATGTTGTTATACTTCATTTGTCTTGTTGTTACTTCATTTGTCTTGTTGTTACTTCATTTGTCTTGTTGTCACTTCATTTGTCTTGTTGTTCTCACTTCATTTGTCTTGTTGTTACTTCATTTGTCTTGTTCTTACTTCATTTGTCTTGTTGTTGTTACTTCATTTGTCTTGTTGTTCTTACTTCATTTGTCTTGTTGTTCTTACTTCATTTGTCTTGTTGTTCTTACTTCATTTGTCTTGTTCTTACTTCATTTGTCTTGTTGTTCTTACTTCATTTGTCTTGTTGTTACTTCATTTGTCTTGTTCTTACTTCATTTGTCTTGTTCTTACTTCATTTGTCTTGTTCTTACTTCATTTGTCTGTTCTTACTTCATTTGTCTTGTTGTTCTTACTTCATTTGTCTTGTTGTTCTTACTTCATTTGTCTTGTTCTTACTTCATTTGTCTTGTTCTTACTTCATCTGTCTTGTTCTTACTTCATTTGTCTTGTTGTTCTTACTTCATTTGTCTTGTTGTTCTTACTTCATTTGTCTTGTTGTTCTTACTTCATTTGTCTTGTTGTTCTTACTTCATTTGTCTTGTTGTTCTTACTTCATTTGTCTTGTTGTTCTTACTTCATTTGTCTTGTTCTTACTTCATTTGTCTTGTTGTTCTCACTTCATTTGTCTTGTTGTTCTTACTTCATTTGTCTTGTTGTCTTACTTCATTTGTCTTGTTGTTCTTACTTCATTTGTCTTGTTCTTACTTCATTTGTCTTGTTGTTCTTACTTCATTTGTCTTGTTCTTACTTCATTTGTCTTGTTGTTCTTACTTCATTTGTCTTGTTGTTCTTACTTCATTTGTCTTGTTGTTCTTACTTCATTTGTCTTGTTGTTCTTACTTCATTTGTCTTGTTCTTACTTCATTTGTCTTGTTGTTCTTACTTCATTTGTCTTGTTGTTACTTCATTTGTCTTGTTGTTACTTCATTTGTCTTGTTGTTCTTACTTCATTTGTCTTGTTGTTCTTACTTCATTTGTCTTGTTGTTCTTACTTCATTTGTCTTGTTGTTCTTACTTCATTTGTCTTGTTGTTACTTCATTTGTCTTGTTGTTCTTACTTCATTTGTCTTGTTGTTCTTACTTCATTTGTCTTGTTCTTACTTCATTTGTCTTGTTCTTACTTCATTTGTCTTGTTGTTCTTACTTCATTTGTCTTGTTCTTACTTCATTTGTCTTGTTGTTCTTACTTCATTTGTCTTGTTCTTACTTCATTTGTCTTGTTGTTCTTACTTCATTTGTCTTGTTCTTACTTCATTTGTCTTGTTCTTACTTCATTTGTCTTGTTGTTCTTACTTCATTTGTCTTGTTGTTCTTACTTCATTTGTCTTGTTGTTACTTCATTTGTCTTGTTCTTACTTCATTTGTCTTGTTGTTCTTACTTCATTTGTCTTGTTGTTACTTCATTTGTCTTGTTGTTACTTCATTTGTCTTGTTGTTGTTACTTCATTTGTCTTGTTCTTACTTCATTTGTCTTGTTCTTACTTCATTTGTCTTGTTCTTCCTTCACTTCTTGTCTTGTTCTTACTTCATTTGTCTTGTTGTTCTTACTTCACTTTGTCTTGTTGTTCTTCCTTCATTTGTCTTGTTGTTCTTACTTCATTTGTCGTGTTGTTCTTACTTCATTTGTCTTGTTGTTCTTACTTCTCATTTGTCTTGTTGTTCTTACTTCATTTGTCTTGTTCTTACTTCATTTGTCTTGTTCTTACTTCATTTGTCTTGTTCTTACTTCATTTGTCTGTTGTTCTTAATTCATTTGTCTTGTTCTTACTTCATCTGTCTTTTCTGTACTTCATTGTGTCTTGTTGTTGACCTTTTTTGTTTTGTTTTACCTTCAGAATCAGAATCCGAATACCTTTATATCTCGTAGAGAAATCAATTGTGGTGAAGTCTGTGATACAGACAAATTATAAGCCAAAAAACGGTTGAAATCTCTCGGAAAACAACATGATAACAAAAATAACTCAGTCATTACAAAGCAAGTCCGATACTCTTCCATATTTTGGACACACACACACCCGCCCGCTATGCAAGCACCCCCTACACACTTATTGTCTATTCACATGAACAAAGTATCAGTGAATATAATGATGAAATCAATATAGATCAATACTAATCTGTAAAACATACAACCAAAATTTAAAACAGACATGGCATAAGCACATCAGTCACAGTCATATGAACATCCATTTAACTCTCTCCATACAACGGCGAAAGAGACGACGTTAACAGCGTTTCACACCCCAGTTACCGTCATCAAAATATTGCAAGCGGAACGCTCTTATACTGAAGAGATGAATGTTGACAAAGAATACCACAGTTCTGACGACGGAAGCTAAAGGTTGGGTCATTCAGACACCCACTGGACATCCGAGGGGTCTTGTGGAGGAGGAGAGAGAGGACTGGCCGTACTGAGTGAGTTAAAATGGCTAATGTTCTCCCTTTTCTATTTCTCTTTGCTATCTATTTGCGTTGTCATTTTGTGTCTGATTGTCTAAGTGGCCACAGATTTGTAGACCCGTCTTTTTCCTCTCTATCTAATTGCATTTCTTTCTTTTTTCTTCTCCGACTGGATTGCGATGCTGTGTTGTTCTTTTGATGCGCAGTTAGTGTGTGGGTGTGTGGGTGTGTGGGTGGGGGTGTGGAGGTTCGGGTGGATGAGAGAGGAGTATGATGGGGGGAGATGGGGAGTGAGGAGCGAAATGTAAAGCGCTTTGAGGCATATTTCTGGGGAAACGCGCAATATAAATGTCCATTATTATTATATAGCTTTTTGGCATCGATGTAAGTTCCGGTTGTGATGACAGAGGAAGGAATTCTTTGGTTCTCATCAGTTTTACCCCCACTGTCCACTTCCTGTGATGTCCTCACACTCTGGTAATAATGTCGATGGCGCTTCGCTCTTCTCCGGAGTCACGTGGTCCTTGAAGCAGGCGTTCCCTTCGTCGTTTGGTGCTGTGTGTGTTTGTGTGTGTGTGTGTTGTGGGGTGTGAAGAAAAGTCGCCATGAATAAAGATGTATAAATACTGTTTCTGTTGGGTTTGTTTTTGGTGTGGGGGGGTTTTCCTGTTTAATTCATGCAAATTAGAATAATGCAAATTTATTCCGGGTCTTTTGTACAGTCGTTGTTTGCTTTCTGGCGTGTAGGTTAAAGGTCAAGCTTTCTGGCGTTGTAGGTTTAAAGGTCAGCTCTTGGCTTTGATTTTAAAGGGGGCAGTTTTGGGGCTTTTTTGGGGAAAAGGGTCAGCTTTCTGGGGGTTAAAAAGGTTTTAAAAGCCAGCTCTCTGGCACTGTGGGTTTAAAAGGGTCACCTCTGGCGTTAAGGTTAAAGGGCCCGCTCTCTGGGGGTAAAAAGGGTTTAAAAAGGCCCCATGTTCTTTTGGGGGCCATCGGAGCTTTGGGATCTCCAACCCCCCGGGGTCCGGGGTTTCGGCATAGAAAGGCCCGGGGGGCCCATCCTGTCCTTTCCCTTCCCCCGACCAAAGGGTCGGGGGAGCCTTTCAACCTGGGCGGAGCGAGGGGGAAAACCGGATTTGGGACCTTTTCCCCCTGGACACACACACACCGGCCGAGAGGGGGCCTCAAACCCCTAAACCAGGGTTCAGCAGGGGGGTTCAAAAGGGTCCAAAACGCCTGCCCCACACTCCCAAAACGGCTTTCCCCCACAGAGTGAATTACAGTATTCGGGAACGCCCCACTTCAAATCCCCCCGCCCCCGGGCCCCCAGCCCCAGAGAAAAACGTCTGGTCACACACACACAAAACAGAACCAGTACAAAACGGGGGAACCCGTTTCCTGATTACTGATTGGGCCTGGGGTGTAGGGTTTGTTTTTTTTCCCGGGAAGGGGGGTGGGGGGGGGGGTGGGGGGGGGTGGTTGTTTTTTTTTTTTTCCCCTTTGTTCACAATTATATTTCCCCTTATTTTTGGGAACTTTTCCCCCCCCCTCAGTGTGATTCAACATTCACGGGAGAAAAACATTTTGTCCAAAAAGGGAAACAAAACCAAACCCCAACAACAAAAAAAAAGGGAGATAAATAAATATTTTTAAAATGAATTCATGTGAAAAAAAGAATAAATTTAGATAAAGGGGAAAAAACAATATTTATCAAGAACAAAATCCTTAAAACAAATTAAATTTATGATAAAAAGTTTTAAAAAATGTTTTGTAATAAATTTAACAATAACAAATGACAAAGGCGAAAAAAAAAATAAAGTGAAAGTAAACCCAAATTTTCCCAACATCGTGGCACGTTTCAAAAAAGGGACACAGCTTCAAGGAGAAACCAGAGCTGGGGGTTTTTTTTTTATAAAGGGCTTATCAAAGGATTGATATAATTTTTGTTATCAATGAACCGGGTCAACTTTTTTGTTATGCGTAGGGTTTTTGGGAGGTTTTTTTCTTTGGGTCAATTTCTTTTAGGTGGGTGCAGGGAAAACAGGACACAAGGTTTTGTTTTTGTTCGGTTTTTTGTTAAAACCCCCTCCCTTCCAAAACGGCGAAAAAAGACCACGTTAAAAAAGCGGGTTTTAAAACCCCCAAATTCCATATCAAAAAATTTTCAAAACGGAAAGGGTCTTTCCCCTGAAGAGGTGAAAGTTGACAAAGGAAAAAACCACAAATTCCCAAGACGGAAGCTAAAGGTTGGGTCATTCAGACACCCCCCTTGACAAAACCCCCAGGGGTTTTGTAGAGGAGAAAGAGGACTGTCCCCTTTTTGGGGTGAGTTAAGTTCCCCGTGTCGTGCAGCAAATTTGGGCCCTGTTTTAAATTCTTTTTCTTGTTAGGTTTTTTTTGTTTTTTTTTTGTTTTTTTTTCCCAAAACTTTGTTCTTCCTTTGAAGTATTCGAAAAAAGGGGAGAGTGATTTCCCTAAAAAAACGTTCATGACATTGTTTTTTTTATCTTTTCTTGAGGAAGGTAGCAGAATGGTTTTAAGACGCTCAAACTGCCAATTTCACAGTCCCCGAAAAAACTGGGTTTTTGGAAACCCGCTCTCGCCCTTCCTCCCCAAATTTGACTCTAAAAAAGGATGAGACACAAAAAAAGAGGGGCCCGGGGTTTCAGCACCACTTGGGCGCACTTTGTTTTTAAAAAGCCCCTGGCAATGTGGAGTGGGTTTCCCCCTGGCCCAAATTTTTATTGAAGAAATCCACTTTGATAGGTCCCCCAAATATATATGCATCCTCAAGGCCTGAATAAAACCGTTGGGTTTTTATGGGCTGGCCCCGCATCGGCCCGAAAATGTGGTGTTGCGTATAAAGGATTTGGGCCGAACGCAGTGGGCGGGTTTTTTTGAGAAATTGGAACTGAAAAACCCCACCCCTGAGCACTCCCGCTTTCCCACTTCTTTATTTTATTTAATACAGTTTGCTGTTTTTCTCCCTACCAAAACAAATTATGTGGTATAAATTTTTTATTTTTGAAAATCAAAAATTTTAAAGTCCCCCAAATTTTGAATGATTTCAGTCTTGTCTTTTTGCATTTAAAATGAAATGAGTGGAAGTTGGGGGATAATATCGCCATGGTTTTTTTACTCCAAACCCAAAAAACACACACAAAACTACACACACACAACCCTATATTATATAATATATTTAATAATATATATCACAACTTTTGGGGCTTCGAAACAGGGGTGGTTAATTTCCCTTTTTAAAAATTTCTTATCCAAATTAAAGGGCCCTGCTTTTCTCTTCACATATTGTTTAAAAAACCTAAAGGGGTGCTGGGCCCGTTCAAGGTCTTCAGAAAAGGCCCCTTTTCAATCAATTTTATCGGCCCTGAACTCCTTTTCACTTTGAGGGGGCCGGGGCCCCACCCAGGGCAGGGCTTTTGGATGCCCTTTTTTTATTGCCCCCCTATTTTTTTTTTGGTCCTCAGCAGGGGTTTGGGAAAAACCCCGCCTCCCCGGGGTTTGGGGCCTCTTCAGAACTGAATCACCTTTTCTGGCAAAAACGTTTTTAAACCCCCTGAGCCAAACGCACGCCCAATTTGTTGGGAAAATGAATCCTTTTGAAGTTTTTCTTTCATTCCTCGTCGACCAAAAACCAGCTGGGAAATTTTTTTTCTTCTGCTTCTGCCATTGCCTTGAGGGGGCCTGCCGTGTCCCCCTCTCTGCCAGAAATCGGCAAACGTTTCATGGGCCCGTGGGGAGATGGGGCCAACCCAAAAACCCCTTGTACAAACTTTATGGCGAGGACCCTTTTGGTTGGGGAAAACCCAAAATTTTCTCCCGGCCCGCTGGGGTAGAAATAAAACAACCCCTCTCGGGCTTTGTTTGATGGGGGTTCCTCCAAATTTTGGGTATTTGTAAAGGGGACAGTGAGTCAAACAGAACCGTCGTTTTATATAAAATATATATATATATATAAAAATATATTAAAATTATATATATTTTTATATATATATATTTCTATATATTGAATAGTTACTCTTTTTTTTTAAAAGCCCCTGTTTGGGGGGGAGAATGAGGCCCAAAATAAAGATTTATAAATGAAAAAAGGGGTTGTTGGGTTTTTTTTTTGTTTATTATATATATATATTTTTATTTTAAAATAAATATAACTATATAATTTTATTATATATTATATTTATAATAAAATTTTAAAAACCCCCAACATGATTTTGATCCCGGAATCAGTCGGGGGCCCCCCTATCCAGATATCTTTCCCGGGGGTTTTCAGATGGTGAAAAAGCCTTTCATACCTTGTCCAAACCCGCTGCTGTTTTACTCGAACCGCCCCAAAAAGCTTTTGGGTTTAAGTCCGGGGGGCAAAACCCGGGCGCTTGGCCCTTTTTCGTTTTTCAAAACCCAAGAAAATGAAAAAGATAGGGAAACATTAAGGGAAAAAAAGAAAGGAAGAAATAAAGAAAAAATCGAAGAAATGTTTTATTGCATTTCATTGTATTGCATTGTATTACAAATTCCGTTATGTTGTATTGAGCTGCCCTTTTAAATTTTATTGTTTAAAAAAAAAAGTTTTCATGAAAAAACCCGAAAAGGGAAAGGGAAATTTTTTAAAGGAAAGAAAGAAAGAAAGAAAGAAAAAAAATGGGAAAAAAAATCAAAGAAATGTTTATTGCGCACTGTATTGCATTTTCATTGGTTTCACGAAACATTGTGCTGCCAAAGGTATTGTATTGTGTTGTAAAAATGTTGTAAATTTTATCGCCCTTGCATTGTTTTGTATTGTGTTATGTTGTATTGTGTTGTATTGTACTGTGTTTTATTGTCACAAAATGTTGCTCCATGTGAAAATCGGGCCTCTCTCCGCGAGAACAGTGCACCGCCAGAGTGCAGCGCCACCCAAGACGACCAAATAAACGTCGTTTGCTTTTTCAAGTTAAATCTTCATAATTATTATTATTATTATTATTATTATTTTTGTTAATATTTATTCGAGTATTCATCCATTTATATATTTATATATTCCTTCACCAGTTTGCTAATACCCTCGTTGTGTGTGTGTGTGTGTGTGTGTGTGTGTGTGTGTGTGTGTGTTTCAGAGCATTGTGTTTTCTTTTTGAATTGATCATTATCTATCTGTCTATCAATTTGTCTATCTACCGAATATATATATATATATATATATATATATATATATATATCTGTATACCTGTACCTCGATATCTGTATATCAATCCACGTATTTGTACCTAGTTATATATGTCTATATATGTCTGTAACTTTCAATTTATCTATCGATCTACGAGTATCTATCAAAAAGAAGAAACCCACGTCTAAATAACAAGCTAATTGTCTATCTATATGGCTCGCTTTCTGTTTGATTTGTTTTTAAATCATCTGATATGATGTTCGTAATGTGCTTTATTTTGTCATGTTTGTGCATGCCTCTTTGGCATTCACATCTTCCGATTGTTCCGTCTCCATACCTCTTTTACGACTTTCCCTGTGCATGCGTGCGTGCGTGTGAGTTTGTGTGTGTGTGTGTGTGTGTGTGTGTGTGTGTGTGTGTGTGTGTGTGTGCTTTACAGTTCGTAGTTAACATTCCTTCTTGGTATTGTGTATCTTATGGTTATCTTGTTGGTTAGTATCCCATCTTCTTTAACTCACTCAGTACGGACAGTCCTCTCTTCTCCTCTACACAGACCCCTCGGATGTCCAGTGGGTGTCTGAATGACCCAACCTTTAGCTTCCGTCGTCAGAATTGTGGTATTCTTTGTCAACATTCACCTCTTCAGTATAAGAGCCTTCCGCTTGCAATATTTTGATGATGGTAACTGGGGTGAAACGCTGTTAACGTCGTCTCTTTCGCCGTTTGTATGGAGAGAGTTAAAATAATAATAATAATAATAATAATTCATCGGTTTCTTTTCCCCCTTGTTATCCCCGAGGACTGGATGTGGAAATAGCATGTATGTTTATTTGTCTTATTACCCTGGTGAGGCCACCTTTTCTTTCACCTATCTGTCAATCACTCTATCTATCACTCTATCTATCACTCTATCTATCTATATATCTGTCTATCTGTCTGTTCTTTATCATATTCATTCAGCAGACTTTTTTTTTCTCTCTTTCTCCCCTTTTCATTCAATATACTTTTATATATATTTTTATTTGTATTTTGTATTTCTTTTTATCAACACAGATTTCTCTGTGTGAGATTCGGGCTGCTCTCCCCAGTGAGAGCGCGTCGCTACACTACAGCACCACCCATTTTTTTGTATTTTTTCCTGTGTACAGTTTTATTTGTTTTTCCTATCGAAGTGGATTTTTCTACAGAATTTTACCAGGAACAACCCTTTTGTTGCCATGGGTTCTTTTACGTGCACTAAGTGCATGCTGCACACAGGACCTCGGTTTATCGTCTCATCCGAATGACTAGCGTCCAGACCACCACTGAAAGTCTGGTGAAGGGGGAGAAAATATCGGCGGCTGAACCGTGATTGGAACCAGCGCGCTGAGATTCTCTCGCTTCCTAAGCGGACGCGTTACCCCTAAGCCATCACTCTTCTTCTTTCTGAGCTGTTGTAATTGATGTAGATTAGCAAGGACAGATTGGAAGAATGGGCCATGCCTAAAATCTAAATCCTTGAATAAAAAAACGTTTTGAGTTCTGAGCTCTGAGTTCTGTCTGTCTGTCCGTCTGTCTGCTTCTCTCTCTCTCTCTCTCTCTCTCTCTCTCTCTCCTCTCTCTCTCTCTCTCTCCTCTCTCTCTCACACACACACACACACATATTCCACAAGATAGGTAGATGGGTAGGTACTAGGTAGGTGGACAGGCTATAGATAGGCAGAAAGGTAAACACGTAGACAAAGAGAATAATGAGACAGATGACAAACACATTTAGAACACTGATGGACCGATAGCTGTGGTCAACAATGTTCACTGGAGTGAATCGAACAGCACTCTACATCCAGAGGTAGTGAGGCCACTGCCCCTCTTTTTTTGGTCTTTTTTGGGGGCGGGTTTACATTTTTTTTCCCCCGCCCTGGATAATTTAAAAAATAACCCCCCAAAAAAAAAAAAATAAAAATAACCCCCCCCCCCCCCCCTGGGCCCCCCTTAAAAATGAAAAAAAGCAAAAACAAAAAAAACAACAACCCAAAAAAAAAAAAAAAAAAACACAAAAAAAACAACCCCACACACCCTGAAAATTTCCCAAATGGGTTTTCTTTTGGGATTGCTCTTTTGGGGAAAGGGGTAAAGGGGGGGGGTTTGGGGGTGGGGGGGAGGGGGAGAGCTTAAAATATGTTCGTTCGTCCCGTTTTTTTTTGACAAAAAATAGTGAACCCAAAAACACACACACACACACACACACCACACACCCCACCCCAACAAATTAAAACAAAAACCTACAGGCACAAGCAAAAACACTATATACACACATACACACCCCCCTCCCCCTCCCCCCCCCCCCTTCCCCCTTTCCTTTCCTTTTTTCCACCTTTTTCCTCGTTCCCTTTTTCTCTTCTTCTCCCTTTTTTTCCTTTTTTTCCTTCCTCTTTTTCTTCCACTTCCCTTTCCTTTCCCCTTCCTTCCTACCTTTCTGCCTTTCTTCCTTCCTTTCTTCCCTTCCTTTCCCCCCCTCTCCTCCCTTTTTCCCTTTTTCCCTTTCCCTTTTTCTCTCCCTTCCCTTCCCTTTTTCTCTCCCCTTTCCTTCCTTCCTCTCTCCCTTCCTTCCTTTTTTTTCTTCTTCAAAACCTTTACCCCCTCGTTCTCCTTTTTGCTTCTTCTTTCTTTTTTCCCTTTTTTTCCCCTTTCCCTTCCTTTTTCCTTTCCCTTTCCCCTTTTTCTATCACCCTCCTTTTACTTCCCTTTTTTCTTCTGCTTCTTCTTTTTCTTTTCTTTTTTTCCTCCCTCCTTCCTTCCTTCCTTCCTTTTTTCCCTTCCCTTTTATCACCACCTCCCCCACTCTTTTTCTTCTGCTTTTTTTTTTTTTTCTTTTCCCTTTTTCCTTTTCCCTCTTTTTCTTTTCCTTTTCCCTTTCCCCTTTCCTTTCCCCCACCTCCTCCTCCCTTTTTTTCCTTCCCTTCCCCTTTTTTCTTTTTTTCTTCTTTTCCCCCTCCTTCTCTTTCTTCTTCTGTTCTTCTTGTTCCTTCCTTCCCTTTATTCCCCTTTTTTTCCTTTTATTTTTTTTTTTTCTTTCCCTTCCTCCTCTTTCTCCTTTTTTTTCTTCTTTCCCCCTTTTGCTCATTCTTCTTCTGCTTTTTTCCTTTCCCCCCTTCAAACCCCCTTTTTTTTCCTGCTTCTTCTTCTTCTTTTTCCCCATCCTCCTCTTTCCTTCTTCCTTTCCTTCTGGCCTTTCCCCCTTCTTCCTCCCTTTTCCCTTCCCCTTTTTCCCTTTTTTCTTCCCTTTTTCAAACCCAACCCTTTCTTTTTCCTCCCCCTTTTCCTTTTTTTCTTCTTCCTTTTCCCCCCTCCCCCTTTTCCTTTCCTCCCCCTCCCCTCCCTTTTCCCCTTCTTTCCCTTTTGTTCCTTCCTTCTTTTCTCCCTTCCTTCCTTTTTTTCTTCCTTCCCTTCTTTTTTGGCCCTTTTTCTTTTTTTCCGGCCCCCCCTCCTTTTTCCCCTTTTCTTCTTTTCCCGCATCTTTCTTCTTTCTTTTTCTTTTTTTTTTCCTTCCGCTTCTTCTTCTTCTTTTTCCTTTTTCCCTTTTTCCCTTTCCCTTTTTGCCCTTCCCCTTTCCCTTTCCCTTTTTCTCTCCCCTTTTTTTTCCCTTTTTTTTCTTTTCTTTTTAAACCCCCTCTTTTATTTTTTTTGCTTCTGCTTTTTCCCTTTTTTCCCCCTTTCCCTTTCCCCCCTTCCTTCCTTCCTCTTCTTCTATCCCCTACCTCCTCCTCTTTTTTCCTTTTCTTCTTCTTCTTCCTTTTTTTTTTCCCCTTGGTTCCTTTTCTTTTTCCCTTTTTCCCCTTTTTCCCCTTTCCTTTCCTTTTTTCCTTCCTTTCCCCCTCCTCCTTTCTTCTTTTGCTTCTTCTTTCTTTTCTTCTTTTCCTTTCCCGCCCCTTTTTTCTTTTTGCTTCTTCTTGTTCCTTCCTTTCCTTTCATTCTCTTTTTTCTTCATTTTTTCTTTTCCCCTTTTTCCCCCTCCTTTTTTCTTCTTTTTTCTTTCTTTTCTTCCTTCCTTCCCCGCCCCTTTTCTTTTCCGGCCCCCCCCCTCTTTTTCTTCTTCCTTTTTCTTCCTCCATTCATTCCCCCTCTCCTTTTTCCTTCCCCCTTCTTTCTTCTTTTCCTCCTCCTCTTTTTGGAGGAAGGTTGGGGAGAATGGGGTTAAAGGGCGCCCAGCCCGCCCAAAACAGGAGCCCCGGGGGGTGTGGGGTTTGAATTCCCCCCTTCGCCCTTTCCCTAAGTTTTTACTGAAAACAAAAATGAGCGTCTAGTCTTTGGATTAACGATAAACCCCAGGGCCCCTGTGCCCGCACCGGGGACTTGGCGCCCCCGAAAAAAAAACCCATGGCAACGAGAGTGTTGTCCTCTGGCGAAATTACTAAAATGAAATCAAATTTCATAAAGGGAACAAATATGTAAAATGCATGAAGGCCTGATAAGCGCGTTTTGGGGTTTTGCCCGGGTGGGCAGGCATCTGGGTCAACAGATGTGGTGTAGCGTGTATGGGTTTGTCCGAACGCAGTTTACCCTCCTTGAGAAAGTGAAACCCGAAACCCGAAACCCCCTTTATCCTCCCCCGTTCTTTTTTTTTTTTTTTCCTTCCCCCTTCCTTCCCCCCCTTTTTTCCCCCCCTTTTCCTTCCTTCCCTTCCCTTTTTCTTCAAACCCAAACCTTCTCTTCCCCTTTTTCCCCTTCTTTTTTCCCTTTTCCCCCCTTCCTTCTTCCCCCCCCCTCCTTCTTCTTTTCCTTTCGGTTTTTTTCCCTTTTTTCCCTTCCCTTTCCCTTTTCCCTTTCCCTTTTTCCCTTCCTTCCTTCCGGCCCTTTTTCTTTTTTTCTCCCCCTTTTTCTTTCTTCTTTTTGCTTTTCTTGTTCCTTCCTTCCTTCATTCTCTTTTTTTTTCCCTTTTATTCCCCTTTCCCCCTTTCCCCCCTCTTTCTTTTTTTGCCTTCTTCTTTCCCTTTTTTTCCCTTCCCTTTCCCGCCCCTTTTTTTTCCCTTTTTCCTTCCCTTCTCATTCCCTTTTTCTGCTTCTTTTTGTTTTTCCTTTCCCTTTTCATTCCCCCCTTTCCCTTCCCGCTTCCCTTTCCCCTTCTTCCACCCCCTCCCTCTTTTTTTCTTCGCTTCTTTTTCTTTTTCCTTTTTTCCTTCCTTCCCCCTTTTTTTCTTCTTCTTTTTCCCCCCTTCCCCCCCTTCCCTGCTTCTTTTTTCCCCCTCTTCATTTCCCTTCCTTTTCCTTCCCCCTTTTCCTTGCTTTCCTTTTTTCTTTCCCCCCCCTCCCCTTTTTTCTTTTTTTTCTTTTCCTTCTGCCCCCTTTCCCTTTTTTCCTCTTTCCCTTTTTCCCCTTTTTCCCTTTCCCTTTTTTCTTCTTTTTCCTCTTTATTTCCCGCTTTTCTTTTTCCTTTTTTTCCCTTCCCTTTCCTTTCCCTTTCCCCCTTTCCCCCTTTTTTCTCTCTCTCTTTCTTTTTTCTTTTTTCCCTTAAAGTTTTTTCGGTTTTTTTCGTTTTTTTTCTATCATTAAAGCTTTGTACAGGGAAACAAGAAGGGTGGTGGGGTGAGAGGGCCGTCCAGGTATTGGGCAGGTGAGCGGACCACGGGGGGAAGCAAAAAATTCCCCTTTTTGACTGAAAAATTTATATTGTGATGGGTACCGTATAGCGGCCCAAACCTCCCGGGCGGGGGACCACCCCTTAAACGCTTTACCCAAAAACGGGGGGCATTTCACAAACCCGGCTTTCCTACCTGGGTTTAAACCCCCCTGACGGGTGCCATTGGGCCCATCATTTCGTTTCCTGGTTTATTCCAAAACCGAATTTTGGGGGACGCACACATTTCAAAAACACTCAGACGAGATGTTTAAAAATTTAAAAGTGTAAGGCCGTTTTTTGTTTTTTTTTTTGTTTTTTTTGTTTTTATTTAACCCCGGGCCGGGACGCAGCCATACTCTGTTTTCTGGGGTGTGCATGCTGGGTATGTTCTTGTTTCCATAACCCACCGAACGCTGCCATGGGTTACAAGATCCTTAACGTACGTATTTGATCTTGTGGTTCCGTATACACACGTACGGGGTTCAGGCACTAGCAGGTCTGCACATATGTTGACCTGGGAGATCGGAAAAATCTCCACACTTTACCCACCAGGCGCCGTCACCGAGATTCGAACCCGGGACCCTCAGATTGAAAGACCAACGCTTTAATCACTCGGCTACTGCGCCCGTCTTGCATGTGATTGCCTCCCACAGAACTGACCCCACAAGGCAGGGGGGTGGGGGTGGGGGGTAAGTTCGGGGGCGGGGGTGTTAGGGGGTGTAGGGGGAAGATGAGGAAACAAGAAAACTGTTCATTCAAGAAGGATACAGTTGAAATAAGTTGGCTGCTTCAAGCACACCATTGTGGCGAGTAGTACCTGTTTGAAGTGCTGCTCTGTGCTGACAGGTACGAATGGTACAGTCTCTCTCTCTGTCTCTGTCTCTCTGTCTGTCTGTCTCTGTCTCATACGTGTGAATGACCGGCGTGTAAGCGCTTTTATTTGTCTCTGCACAAAATTCAGCGCTACATAAATGCTGATAATCATTATTATTATTATTATTATTATCATCATCATGCTGTTGCTGTATCCTTTTCTGTTCATACAATATCAAATCCTTGGATTGGGTGAACGGGTCAGACGTTGACCTTGTGACCCAGTGCTGACCAGTGGTCAGGGTTCGAGGCCCTCGTCTCGGCCTGGTGCTCTGTGTGTGTGTGTGTGTGTGTGTGTGTGTGTGTGAGCGTGTGTGTGTGTGTGAGTGTGTGTGTGTGTGTGTGTGTGTGTGTGTGTGTGTGACGCAGACGTTTGTCTCTGGGGCTGGGGGCTTGGGGGCGGAGCGGGGAGATTTGAAGTGGACGTTACAGACAGACTGTAATTCACTCTGTGGAGACGCCGTGGCAGTGTGGGTCAGGCGTTGGACTTGTGACCCAGTGCTGACCAGTGGTCAGGGTTCGAGGCCATCCTCTCGTCTCTGGTGCGGTGTGTGTCCAGGGAAAGGCTCTTCACTCCGGTTCCTCCTCGCTCCGCCCAGGTGTGAATGGCTCACCTGACTTCGGTCGGGGGAAGGTTTCAAACTGCGGGAGGAGAGGACTGGGCCCCGCGGCCCTGGACACAGTGGGTGTGAATTCACTGCTCCGGTGCTCCTTAAAGGCAATGAGACGTTTTAACCCTTTTTTTCATATAAAAAAATCAAACAAACAAAATTCCTGGATCTCTCCACCCCTTCCTCAATACCCGTCCCCCCTCCCCCCTCCCTCCCTCCCTCCCCCCCCCCCCCCCCGTCGCTCTCCTTCCATTCAGAAGTGAGCTAAGAATTTTCAAGAACATCTTTGAGTTGCTCTTTTCGAAAGACACCTTTTTTTTCCCTCTTTTTTTGTGTGTCTGTAACAACCGCTATATGTCCAAGCTTTCCATCATAGGCCGTTTGGTGATTTATCTTGTAACAGGGAGCGAGCGAGAGAGAGAGAGAGGGAGAGAGAGGGGGGGGAGAGAGAGGGAGAGAGAGAGGGAGAGAGAGAGAGACCCACACACAACACTTACTTGCGCATTCACCAGCCTCTCCCCCCCTGACAACATCCCCGATCCTACCCCTCCGCCCTCCCCCTCCCTCCCTCCGCACTCACACACACACACGCACACACACACACACACACACACACACACACACACACACACACACACACACACCTTCCTCAACCCCGAGCCAAGCACTCCCCCACCTCCACCCCCCACCCCCTCCCGTGTCCCCCACACCCCCACCTCCCTCACGTTGGTTAAGGGGAAGATCATGACGGAATCAATAGCCCCAGACAATATGCCCTCGTTCTTTCTGGAACTTGCTCATCCGTCCACTCTGGCGTCTGTCCTGGGAGAAAGGTATGCGACCCCCACCCCCCACCCCCCGTGCTCCCCCCCCCCCCCCCTAAATAACCCCCCTCACTCCCAGACCACCTTTACCTCTTCCTCCCCCCCTCCCCCGTCCCCTAACTCTCCACTAATCCTGCTGAAGAACAAGCTAAGGCAAGGGGTGGTGGTGGTGGGGGTGGGGAGGAGGGGGGGGGGTTACTCCGCCTGCCGAAAATCAGAGCTTACAACGTCACAGCTACCAATCCAGCAACTGCCACAACAGCTTTCGGTTTCGGTTTCAGTTTCATTTTCTCAAGGAGGCGTCAGTGCGTTCGGGTGAATCCCTCATCATAGGCTACACCACATCTGTTAGACAGATGCCTGACAGCAGCCTACCTCAAACACCTACATTCCCACTCCACTTACTGATGAAAACAAGCAGTCTGTTAACATAAAGAAGAAGAAGAAGAAGATATAACAGTGATCTTAATCTCTCTCTCTCTCTCTCTCTCTCTCTCTCTCTCTCTCTCTCTTTGTTTGTCAATATATATATATATCAACACTTTGGCATTAAAGAATGATTTATGATCATTACCTGTGAGGGTCTATTTGACAAGGATTTGAAGGCGGTTATTTCGTGAAACAACACTGGTAAAAGCAAAACATATTCTACTTGTCAAACAACAACAAAGTCTTACCTCTAAATACCACACCACCACACAATCTACTAGTATTAAAAAAAAAAAGATTCAAAGATTTAAAGATTGAAGGAAATTAAATCCTTTTGCCCCTTTTGGGGTGTGGAGGATACAATAACAATACATACTCATTGAATCACAACTTCAGTCCAACGATGTCTCCGAAACACGCAAAAGCGCACACCCACACACACACACACACGCGCGCGCGCTAATGATAATAATTTGCAACCATACAAATCAAACTTAAACATAATGACAAGTATGCTTTTGGTGTAACAAAAGTTACACACTCTTCTCAAGTTTTATTAATTTACTTAGATTAAATTGTGTTGTGTTTTTTCAGCACTGAATAAATTGCATAAACCGAACATTGATATATGTCATTTATATTTATGTGGTATCAATTTATTTCGAATTACAGTATTTTGGGTACATTCTGAAGCGAAATGAAATTCGTCCCCAACAGTACCCATATTACATTCCTTGCAAATTCTGTTTTCTCTATTTTCGCCTTCTCTTGTTCCTATTTCCATCTGCAGTCCTTCAAACTAAACGAAAACAAACACACAAACAATTAAACAATACTATCAAAAGGGGATTCTGTTGTCAACCTTGACCATGGATACATATAGTGAAACAAAATAATCTATCAATTTGTATACTTTGTTATCGGAACAAACAATAACGATACATATCACGCATGATTGTCTTTCTCTTTATTGCTGGTACCGTTATGATTAACATGATTATTCATTAACACCTTTGCTTCTGCAATACATTTACCAAAATGGACCAATTAAATCTGCATTTCCTAATGCCTTCTGCAACAAAAAGCGGATAAAAGAAGAACTCAGAACTAAAAAAAAACACGTTTTTTATTCAAGGATTAAGATTCTAGGCATGGCCCAGTCTTCCAATCTGTCCTTGCTAATCTACATCAGTTACTATAGCACACATATATTTAATGGAAAGGGGAGAAAGAGAGAGAGAGAGGGGAGGAAAAAAAAGGGGGAGAGAGAGGGGGGGGGGGATACTGACAATGACACTGACACTGAAATGCTTGGTTACCATTGACAACACGATCCTTTGCCTAAGAGGGACAATGTGTACGCAGAAATGGTGGTGACATTTGAAGAAATGAGCAAATTTCGATGAAAATAATATAACAACAACAACCACAGCAAACCTTCGCGAGCAAGCGAGCAAGCGAGAGAGACAGAGACAGAGACAGACAGAGGGGGGGTGGGGAGGGGAGGGCAGCTGTCTTGACAGATTCTGTTGCTTTAGACGTGTGGACGTAACGACTTCAGGATGTGATGGCGATGGATTAGCAATTCATGTGCACCGCTTTCCCCTGTCCTGTTTGTCATTCATTGCTACACTCCCTTCTTTTCTTCTCGTTCTTCCTTTCTTTCTTCCTTCCTTTCTTTCTTTCTGCACCTTTTCAACAAAGAAAAAAAAGAAAAAAGACCAAAAAAAAAGACAACTGTTCTCCCCCTTCTTCCTTCTTTCCATCTTCCCTTTGATTTTCTTTCTTTTCTTTCTTTCTTTCTTTCATTCTTATTTGCTTACTTCTTTGTCTTCGTCATTTTCTTCTTTCTCTTCTTCTTTCTTTTTTTCTTTCTTTCTTTCATTCTTTCATTCTTTTTTTTCTTTCTTCCTCTTCTTCTTTCTTTCTTTTCTTTCCTTTTTTTGTTGTTGCTTGCTTCTTCGTCTTCGTCAGTTTCTTCCTTCACTTCTTTCATTCTTTCTTTCTTCCTCCTATTTCTACTTCTGATCACTTTCATTTTATGTTTGTTGCTGTTGTTGTTCTTCTTCTTCTTCTCCTGCTCCTCCTCCTCCTCCTCCTCCTCCTTCTCCTTCTTCTTCTTCTTCGTCTTCGTCTTCGTCTTCTCCTCTTCCTCCTCCTTCTCTTCTTCTTCTCCTCCTCCTCCTTCTTCTTCTTCTTCTTCTTCTTCTTCTTCTTCTTCGTCTTCGTCGTCGTCTTCTCCTCTTCCTCCTCCTTCTCTTCTTCTTCTCCTCCTCCTCCTCCTTCTTCTTCTTCTTCTTCGTCTTCGTCTTCGTCTTCTCCTCTTCCTCCTCCTTCTCTTCTTCTTCTCCTCCTCCTCCTTCTTCTTCTTCTTCTCCTTCTTCTTCTTCTTCGTCTTCGTCTTCGTCTTCGTCTTCTCCTCTTCCTCCTCCTTCTCTTCTTCTTCTTCTCCTCCTCCCTCTTCTTCTTCTTCTCCTCCTCCTCCTCCTTCTCTT
>NC_134887.1:3106000-3108500 GCF_041734735.1 Babylonia areolata
GAGATAGATAGACAGAGATGGGACACGGGTGGTGAATCTATAGCAAACTTCATTTTCTATATTCATAAATTATCACTGACATTGGAACATAATCAGTACATTTTAGGACAAAGAGGAACCAAGTTGGAGAGATTCATTAAGGTATATTAGTAAGTTGGGTTTGAATTTTTTGAAAATTTGATTCCGTTTTTAAAGTTTCTGGGATATGATTCCATAACCACCCCCCTGAATATACAAGGCTTGATTTATATAAAAAGATAGTAGTAAATGGAAGGTTTATCTTAGGTGAGTGTCGAAGACAGCCGCAGAGAGAGAGAGAGAGAGAGAGAGAGAGAATAAATAAGTTACATCAATTTTTTTTATTCAGTTGAAAATTAGATAAGCGCATTAAACTTGTTTTCATCATGCCCTAATAAAAAAAAAATTAAAAAAAAGAAAGAAAGAAAATAAAACAAAATAGAAAATAGAAAACAGAACAAAAACACAATGCAAAAAGTCTTACATTGCAAAGGCATATTTCAACTTACGTTGAAAAACAATAAGCGTAATTATAAATGATTGCACAGAGAGAGAGAGAGAGAGAGAGAGAGAGAGAGAGAGAGAGAGAGAGAGAGAGAGAGAGAGAGAGGAGTCTTTTTTCTTTTTTTTTCTTTTTTTTAATTATGGAAGTGGATTAAGCATGTTTATGCTTTTTTTTTTTACATCCAGCCCTCAGAGCAAAGAGAAATGAAATCAAAATGTTCACAACAAAAGGTTATAGAAAAACATACATGACATTCAAATACACTCAATTGCACAGTAAACATTTACAAGTACATTATCATACCTGCACTCATGACAATAATGTGTATGTAAATAGTAATGAGATAGAGTGAGAGAGAGAGAGAGAGAGAGAGAGAGAGAGAGAGAGAGAGAATGAATGAATGAATGAATGAATTTTATTTCTGATGGCATTAGAGTAAGCAAACAATTGCTTTCTCCAGCCCTCGAAAGGGAAAACTGTCTGAAGAAAAGGTATGAAGAAGATCCCAAGAAATGAGTAAATGTTAACCAACAATTCATAGAGAGACAAGAAAAGAAACAACATTATAATAAGCATCATATTTATAACAAACAACCCGTAGTTTATAAAAATCGGAGCGAGAGAGAGAGAGAGGGGGGGGGAGAAAGCGACAGAAGAGAGAGGAGATAAGAAAGAGAGAGACAGAGACAGAGAGAGGGACACGGAGAGAGAGAGAGTGAGAGAGAGAGAGAGAGAGAGTGAGAGAGAGAGGAGGGTGAGAGAGAGAGTGTGTGTGAGAGAGAGTGAGAGAGAGAGTGAGAGAGAGAGAGTGAGAGAGAGAGAGAGGAGGGTGAGAGAGAGAGTGAGAGAGAGGAGGGAGAGAGAGAGTGAGAGGGAGAGAGAATGAGAGAGAGGGAGAGAAAGAGTGAGAAAGAGAGAGTGAGAGAGAGAGAAAGAGAAAGAGAGAGAGTGAGAGAGAGAGAGAAGGGTGCGGGGTGGAGTGGTGGGTGACGGAGAGAGAAAGAGAAAGACAGGGAGGAAGTATTATTGTCAAGTGCATAAAACTGTGACCTAGATTTGACATGGCACAACATTTTCTTCAAGAACAGACAGACGTGCATCTCCGAAAATGTTTCTCTGAAACACCTACAGTGTGAGCAGCCGAAGATTAAGTTATGTAGATGTCATAAGAAGTCAGTCGAACCTTTATTAAAAAAAAAAAAAAAAGCAATGCATATTTACATACATTTACAAAACAATAGATAGATAATTAATGAATAGATAAACAGATGAATAAATAAATAAACAAAAAAACAAAGAAAGAAAATAAATATATAAAGAAAAACAGCTTGAAAGAATAGGGGTGGCTGGTGAGATTCGCCTTGTGGGAGTCCATGGCTTGTTGACTTTCAAAAGGCGTCTGTCAACATTCCCCCGTCCTCTTCCTTCATCTGACGGGCGCAGTAGCCGAGTGGTTAAGTGTTGGACTTTCAATCTGAGGGTCCCGGGTTCGAATCTCGGTGACGGCGCCTGGTGGGTAAAAGGTTGTGTTTTTTCTCGATCTCCCAGGTCAACAGACCTGCTAGTGTCTGAACCCCCCCCCCTTCGTGTGTTTTCGCACGCAGAAAATCAAATACGCACGTCAAAGATCCTGTAGTCCACGTCAGCGTTCGGTGGGTTATGAAACAGGAACATACCCAGCACACATTCCGTTATCGGGCGTGTGCTCGCCGGGAATATTCTTCGTTTCCATAAGCCAACGAAACGCCGGCATGGATCGCGGGATCTTTAACGTGCGCGTTACTGTGATCTTGTACTTGCGTGCTAGCCTACACACACCAACACTCGGCTTATATCACAGATTGACATAAGTTTACATTTGCGCTAACAGCAAAGTGAGAGCTGTATTATCAATGGTTTCTCCAGTCAATGGGAAACCATTTACAGCTTAGACTTTTGTGAAGGACTATGACTCTCAAACTAGGAGGCAAAATTGCA
>NC_134887.1:3113500-3118500 GCF_041734735.1 Babylonia areolata
ATTTTACGAGGGTAAAGGAGTAAGCACAAAGTACTTGTTTACATCCAGCCCTCTGGGCATAAATAATACTTGGAAAAAAAGCAAAAAAAACCAACAAAAAAAAAGAAAAAAAAAGAAGCGAGAGTCAATTCACAACATCAACGTCAAAATTGCATAAGCATGTGCAAACATAAACTTAGAACTTATGTACAATACAATATCGCGATAGATGAATAACAACGAGGACAATAGGGTAGGGGCGTGGTGGAGAGCGGAAGGAAGAATGGACAAGGGGAAGAGTAAAGAAGGTAGGGGAGGCTGACAACAGACAGATATAGTGACAGTGACAGTGGAGAGACATAGAGACTGACAGAGAGAGAGAGAGAGAGAGAGAGAGAGAGAGAGAGAGGTGGATGCATGCTACTGTTAGGACCCTGCTGTGTCCGCGCCATTTCCTCTCGCAGCTGAGAAAATCATTAATGTATCGGCCATTGTGGTCAAGTCAAAAGCAGGCTTGATTAATGCCCAGAGACCAGGGAAAAGGTGTGTATTCCTTCAGCCTGTGTTTCCGGACATACAGAACTCTCTCTCCCTCCCTCCCAACTCTCTCTCTCTCCCAACTGTGTGTGTGTGTGTGTGTGTGTGTGTGTGTGTGTGTGTGTGTGTGTGTGTGTGTGTGTGTGTGTGTGTGTGTGTGTAATATGTAATGTGTGTGTGTGTGTGTGTGTGTGTGTGTGTGTGTGTGTGTGATCTGCTATGCTGGTCTAATTTCCTCTTGTTCTAGCCGTCTTGGGTCTGTGAATTTGTCTAGCTGTCTGTATATGTTTGTCTGTCACACACACACACACACACACACACACACACACACACACACACACACACACACACACTAATATCACTTCAAGTGGAAAGACGTTAAACTGAACACACACACACACACACACACACACACACACACACATACACACACACACACACACACACACACCAGAAGAAAAAGAAAGAAAGAGAGAGAGAGAGCGGAGAAGACAGAGAGAGACACAGAGACAAAGACAGAAAGACAGCGAGAACGGGGGAGAGACAAACAAATCGGGAGGTTGTGCATCGGGACAGCAGTTTGCCACAGATAAACACCTAAGACAGACAGATAAACACCTAAGACAGACAGATAAACATAAACACCTAAGACAGACAGATGAACACCTAAGACAGACAGATGAACATAAACACCTAAGACAGACAGATAAACACCTAAGACAGACAGATGAACATAAACACCTAAGACAGACAGATGAACATAAACACCTAAGACAGACAGATAAACATAAACACCTAAGACAGACAGATGAACATAAACACCTAAGACAGACAGATGAACATGAACACCTAAGACAGACAGATGAACATAAACACCTAAGACAGACAGATGAACACCTAAGACAGACAGATGAACATAAACACCTAAGACAGACAGATGAACATAAACACCTAAGACAGACAGATAAACATAAACACCTAAGACAGACAGATGAACATAAACACCTAAGACAGACAGATGAACACCTAAGACAGACAGATGAACATAAACACCTAAGACAGACAGATGAACATAAACACCTAAGACAGACAGATAAACATAAACACCTAAGACAGACAGATAAACACCTAAGACAGAAAGATAACATAAACACCTAAGACAGACAGATAAACAGCCTAAGACAGACAGATAAACCACCTTAGACAGACAGATAAACACCTAAGACAGACAGATAAACATAAAACACCTAAGACAGACAGATAACACCTAAGACAGACAGATGAACATAAACACCTAAGACAGACAGATGAACATAAACACCTAAGACAGACAGATGAACATAAACACCTAAGACAGACAGATGAACACCTAAGACAGACAGATAAACATAAACACCTAAGACAGACAGATAAACACCTAAGACAGACAGATAAACATAAACACCTAAGACAGACAGATAAACATAAACACCTAAGACAGACAGATAAACACCTAAGACAGACAGATAAACTAAACCCTAAGACAGACAGATAAACACCTAAGACAGACAGTCAGATAAACATAAACACCTAAGACAGACAGATAAACACCTAAGACAGACAGATAAACACCTAAGACAGACAGAGAAACAATAAACACCTAAGACAGACAGATAAACACCTAAGACAGACAGATAAACATAAACACCTAAGACAGACAGATGAACAGCCTAAGACAGACAGATGAAACATAAACACCTAAGACAGACTGATAAACACCTAGGACAGACAGATAAAACACCTAAGACAGACAGATGAACACCTAAGACAGACAGATGAAACATAAGACAGACATAAAAACCTTAGACCAGACAGATAGAACACCTAAGACACACAGATGAACATAAAACACCTAAGACAGACATGATAAACAACTAAGACAGACAGATGAACAGATCACCTAAGACAGACAGATAAACACCTAAGACAGACAGATGAACATAAACACCTAAGACAGACAGATAAACATAAACACCTAAGACAGACAGATTGAACATAAACACCGAAGACAGACAGATAAACACCTAAGACAGACAGATAACATAAACACCTATGAACAGACAGATGAACACCTAAGACAGACAGACAAGAGACAGATAAACACCTAAGACAGACAGATAAACATAAAAGCCTTAAGACAGACAGATGAACATAAACACCTAAGACAGACAGATGAACACCTAAGACAGACAGATAAACACCTAAGACAGACAGAATGAACACCTAAGACAGACAGATAAACATAAACACCTAAGACAGACAGATAAACATAAACGCCTAAGACCAGACAGATGAACATAAACAACCTAAGACAGACAGATGAACACCTAAGACAGACAGATAAACACCTAAGACAGACAGATAAACACCTAAGACAGACAGATAAACATAAACACATAAGACAGACAGATAAACATAAACACCTAAGACAGACAGATGAACACCTAAGACAGACAGATGAACACCTAAGACAGACAGATGAACACCTAAGACAGACAGATGAACACCTAAGACAGACAGATGAACACCTAAGACAGACAGATGAACACCTAAGACAGACAGATGAACACCTAAGACAGACAGATGAACATAAACACCTAAGACAGACAGATGAACATAAACACCTAAGACAGACAGATGAACACCTAAGACAGACAGATAAACATAAACACCTAAGACAGACAGATAAACATAAACACCTAAGACAGACAGATGAACACCTAAGACAGACAGATGAACACCTAAGACAGACAGATAAACATAAACACCTAAGACAGACAGATAAACACCTAAGACAGACAGATAAACGCCTAAGACAGACAGATAAACGCCTAAGACAGACAGATGAACACCTAAGACAGATGAACATAAACACCTAAGACAGACAGATGAACACCTAAGACAGATGCACATAAACACCTAAGACAGACAGATAAACACCTAAGACAGACAGATAAACATAAACGCCTAAGACAGACAGATAAACACCTAAGACAGACCAGATGAACACCTAAGACAGACAGATGAACACCTAAGACAGACAGATAAACACCTAAGACAGACAGATAAACACCTAAGACAGACAGATGAACACCTAAGACAGACAGATGAACATAAACACCTAAGACAGACAGATAAACACCTAAGACAGACAGATAAACATAAACACCTAAGACAGACAGATGAACATAAACACCTAAGACAGACAGATAAACACCTAAGACAGACAGATGAACATAAACACCTAAGACAGACAGATAAACACCTAAGACAGACAGATAAACACCTAAGACAGACAGATAAACACCTAAGACAGACAGATAAACACCTAAGACAGACAGATAAACATAAACACCTAAGACAGACAGATAAACACCTAAGACAGACAGATGAACATAAACACCTAAGACAGACAGATGAACACCTAAGACAGACAGATGAACACCTAAGACAGACAGATAAACACCTAAGACAGACAGATAAACACCTAAGACAGACAGATGAACACCTAAGACAGACAGATAAACATAAACACCTAAGACAGACAGATAAACACCTAAGACAGACAGATAAACACCTAAGACAGACAGATAAACACCTAAGACAGACAGATAAACATAAACACCTAAGACAGACAGATAAACGCCTAAGACAGACAGATGAACACCTAAGACAGACAGATAAACATAAACACCTAAGACAGACAGATAAACACCTAAGACAGACAGATAAACATAAACACCTAAGACAGACAGATGAACATAAACACCTAAGACAGACAGATAAACACCTAAGACAGACAGATGAACACCTAAGACAGACAGATAAACATAAACACCTAAGACAGACAGATAAACGCCTAAGACAGACAGATAAACGCCTAAGACAGACAGATAAACACCTAAGACAGACAGATGAACATAAACACCTAAGACAGACAGATGAACACCTAAGACAGACAGATGAACACCTAAGACAGACAGATGAACACCTAAGACAGACAGATAAACGCCTAAGACAGACAGATGAACATAAACACCTAAGACAGACAGATGAACACCTAAGACAGACAGATAAACACCTAAGACAGACAGATAAACACCTAAGACAGACAGATAAACACCTAAGACAGACAGATGAACACCTAAGACAGACAGATAAACATAAACACCTAAGACAGACAGATAAACATAAACACCTAAGACAGACAGATAAACATAAACACCTAAGACAGACAGATAAACATAAACACCTAAGACAGACAGATAAACACCTAAGACAGACAGATGAACATAAACACCTAAGACAGACAGATGAACATAAACACCTAAGACAGACAGATAAACACCTAAGACAGACAGATGAACATAAACACCTAAGACAGACAGATGAACATAAACGCCTAAGACAGACAGATGAACACCTAAGACAGACAGATGAACATA
>NC_134887.1:3128500-3131000 GCF_041734735.1 Babylonia areolata
GAGGGGAACAATTCGCCAATTAGATGGGGTCTGATCATTTGACTAATAAACTAGACAAAGCCATATAGATGATAGACGTAGACATAAACCTTGCCCTTTCAGAATGTAATGAGTATTTTAGATACGCTGGTGACTGCATGTTGAAAACCATAGTCTTTAGGAATGACAAGAGAAAGTCCTGGTTTGATAATGAATGTAGAGAGAAAAGAACGTTTCAACACTCAGTACGGCCAGTCCTCTTCTCTTCTACACAGACCCCTCGGATGTCCAGTGGGTGTCTGAATGACCCAACCTTTAGCTTCCGTCGACAGAATTGTGGTATTCTTTGTCAACATTCACCTCTTCAGTATAAAAGCCTTCCGCTTGCAATATTTTGATGATGGTAATTGGCGTGAAACGCTGTTAACGTCGTCTCTTTCGCCGTTCGTATGGAGAGAGTTAAAAAAAAAAGCACTGTGGAAACTCAGTAAAGTAACAGTCAGTCAGGAAACCTTTGATTATGAGCACAAACGGAAACAATTTCTTGAAGATCGAGTTACTTATTCCCAGAAAAGAAAACAATATAAAGAACTGTCAAAACAGAAGAAAGTAGAACATAAAGGGATGTTTCCCAATGAGCGGTCTTTGGTAATTATCCAGCCTCTGTTTAAGAAAGATGACCCAGATGTTGCAGATAATTACAGAGGAATCTTCTTATTATGCATTTGAAATAAATTGTATAGTTTTATATCAAATAAACGCATAAGTAAATGGATTGAGGATAATGAAGTTATTGGCGAAGAGCAGGCAGGATTTAGAGAAAAACACAGTAGAACTGATCATATATTTACTCTATTTGCTCTTATTCAAAAACAGCTGGTGCGCCACAGAAAACTATATGTTGCTTTTATAGACTTTTGTAAAGCTTTTGATTCAGTGTGTAGAGATAGGTTGTGGAAAGTGCAAGCAAAAAAAATGGTATGCGTGGTAAGATTACGTCTGCATTACAAAGTATGTATGCAGTCTTGAAGGCTAGAGCACGTGCTGGTGGCGATCTGACTGATGCATTTATGTGTCCATCTGGTTTAAAACAAGGTGAAGTCTGCTCTCCTGTTTTATTTTCGTTGTTTATTAATGAATTAACCAAAGATATTATTGAACACGGTAAACACGGTATTCAGCTGTCACCTGATTTTGTTGAATTGTTGATACTGTTATTTGCTGATGATGTTGCATTGTTTTATGATAGTGTGATTGGTCTCCAAAACAAACTAAATGTGTTGTATAATACGTCCAAGCGTCTTGAACTGATGTAAGTTTAGACAAGTCTAACATTGTAACTCTATGCCGATGCTAGGTGTAACGTCTATTATATGTTATAAAACTGCACTGTTACACATGATGAAAATGTGTCCACCTTGACCAAATTGATAGAACAATATATTATAAGCATAATGACTTACGATGACGATGTTATTGTTAATGTACACTGTATCCATTTCTTTTCTTTCTTTTCCCCTTTTTTTTCCATCTACTCTGAATTGTTATAATGAATTCATATACAAAATAAAACGGTGGTCGACCCAGGAAAGTCCGGAAAAAAAGTCTAACATTGTTGTTTTTCGAAATGGTGGGTATCTTGACAGTAATTAAAATTGGTATTTCGGCGATAACAAACTGAACATAGTTAATATGTATAAGTATCTCGGTGTTTATCTATCTACCCAGTTTTCCTTTTCCCACACTATGAATGACCTTGCAGACCGAGCAAAAAAAAAAAAGGGGTATTTCAGCAATTATCAAAATGTTGTGGTCTGTTAGTAAATACTCTCCTGATACATTTTTCAGTATCAGTATCAGTAGCCCAAGGAGGCGTCACTGCGTTCGGACAAATCCATATACGCTACACCACATCTGCCAAGCAGATGACTGACCAGCAGCGTAACCCAACGTTTTTCAAGTTATTTAATTGTCAAATTAAACCTATTTTGTCTTACGGATCAGAAATTTGGGGTTTGGCTCGCGACCAAAGTGCAATCGAAAGAACTCATTTGTCTGCCATGAAAAGATTTTGGGGCGTAAGTACTGTCTCCAAGACATGACATTATAATACAATACACAAACTTTATTGTCTATACTTTGGTACAGAGATTTTCTTTTTGGCAGCAGCACATGTCCAACATAAGAAGAAAACAACAAACAAATAAAATGAATAGAAAATTAAAAAAAGATAAATTAAATGGCACCAAATGGAAATGGCTATATACAAATATACATATTACTGAAATTTACGTGCCTCTCCGTTTCAGTCAGCCAAACCGCATTGCACCATCTACCCCCCCCCCCTCCCCTCCCCCACACACACACACACATACACCACGCACACACACACCACGCGCACACACACGCACACATACACTCTCTCTCATCCCCTCTCTCTGTGTCTCTCTCTTCACAAGAAATGCAACTACAAAGATCATCGTTCATTTATGGTGAGACTGGCAGATATCCTCTCTCTGTA